>NC_137127.1:7328900-7353900 GCF_949319135.1 Squalius cephalus | reverse complement strand
GAATTGAATGCTTTAGAAAATTACAAGAAGTGATTAAAGGAATTCCCCAAGAAAGAGTAATCGTTGTAGCCGGAGATTTTAATTGCACTGTTAATCATACAGTTGATAGGAATCACGATGAACCTCACCCAAAATCATCAGAAGCACTTAGAAATGTTTTAAAATATCATGCACTTGTTGATGTGTGGAGAGAATCGTTTCCTAAAGAAAAACAATATACATGGTTAAAGATGAGTTCAAAAATTATATCTGGAGCCAGGTTAGATAGGATTTATGTTCAAAAAACTAAGAGACAGCATTTTCTTAATAGCAGTATTAGTCCCACACCCCTATCTGATCATCACTACATATCTGTCACGGTCACAACATTGAATACTCATAACAAATCTTACTGGCACTTTAATAATAGATTGTTAAAAGATCACTCTTTCGTGCACTCTTTTACTCTTTTCTGGAGAGCTTGGAGAGAGAGAATGTCACAGTTTAAATCCTTAAGCCAATGGTGGGACATTGGAAAAATCCAGATGAAGTCTTTCTGCCAACAGTATACACAAAATAATACGAATGAAACTAAAAAGAAGATCAAACGTTTGGAAGATGACATTTTAAAGCTAAGTAGCTCTATAAGTGGAGAAGATGGGGAAAGTGAAGATCTGCTTGAACAGAATAAATTTATTTTAAAAAATCTGTATGAAGAAAGAGACCAAGGAGCAATAGTTCGAGCAAAAATTGCTCAACTTCACAACATGGACACTTCCTCAAAATTCTTTTTTGCCTTGGAAAGGAAAGTTCGAGAGAGAAAATCAATTGATCATCTTAAACTACCCGATGGGAGAGAGACAACAGATAAAAAGGAGATTATCCTACAAGCCTTGTCATTCTACGAAAATCTTTACAGTGCTCAGTCTTGTGATCCTAAAGCTGTAGAACGTATTCTTAATGATGTCCCTAAATTAAGCGACGATAACAAGAAAGAACTAGAACTTTCACTGTCATTTGAAGAATTAAGTACAGCTTGTGAACAACAATCTGCTGGACGATCCCCAGGGTTGGACGGTTTAACATCTGAATTTTACAGAGTTTTTTGGTCACTTATTGGACCAGATTTACATTCTGTTTTTACTGAAAGTGAAAAATTGAACGTTTTACCTCTTAGTTGCAGAAGAGCCGTAATAACTCTATTACCTAAAAAAGGTGACTTAAGGTCCTTAAAAAACTGGCGCCCCATCTCAATTTTAAACACAGACTACAAGATACTCTCGAAGGCATTGACGAATCGGCTGAAAGAATGCTTGGCTTCCATAGTCCATGAAGATCAATCATACTGTGTTCCGAAACGCTCCATCTTTGATAACTTGTTTCTGGTGCGTGATCTACTACAGTTAACTGACATACACAAGCTTGATGTTGGACTTCTGTCACTTGACCAAGAGAAGGCATTCGACAGAGTCGACCATCACTACCTCTTTAAAACTTTGACTGCCTTCGGGTTCGGAGAGAAATTCATTTCACAAGTTCAGCTACTATACACTGATGTATACAGTATGTTGAAGATTAATGGAGTTTTAACAAGAACTTTTCCAGTGTGCAGAGGTGTCAGACAAGGCTGCAGCCTTTCTGGACTTTTATATACCTTGTCCATAGAACCCTTGCTGAGACTTTTGAGGAAAAATCTACATGGCATTTCAGTTCTTAATCCTGATATCTCAGAAGTAACTACCGTAAGCCTTACAGCTTACGCGGACGACATCACCGTGATAATACGATCTCAAGAAGATATTGAGCACTTGAATATGAGTCTTGACCTGTATCAGGAAGCGTCTTCAGCACAGGTGAACTGGAATAAAACCAATGCACTACTTCTGGGCCATTGGCAGGAAGAAAGTCCACCTCATCTTTCTCAAATGTGTCAGTGGAAAACAGATGGTTTTAAAATTCTTGGAGTCTTCTTTGGTACTGATCAATACATGACAAAGAACTGGGATGGAATAGCAGAAAAAGTGTTGGGGAAACTTCAGAAATGGAAGTGGATTCAACCTCAGCTGTCCTATAGAGGAAGGGTATTAGTAATTAATAATTTGGCTGCTTCGATGTTGTGGCATCGTCTGTCCGTTTTAGACCCTCCAACAGACCTTTTACAACTACTCCAGAAACACTTTGTGGATTTCTTTTGGGGAGGATATCACTGGCTGAATTCAGGAGTCTTGTGTTTGCCAGTATTTGAGGGCGGTCAAAGCCTTATCCATCTAGTCTCAAAAGTGAAAGCAATGAGATTACAGATAGCTCAAAGACTGCTTTATGATCGAAACCCTCAGCCATGGATTATGTTCAGTTTAGCCATTTTACGGAACACTGGTGGAAGAGGACTTGACAGACAGTTATTTCTGATGTCAAACGAAATGTTTAAAAATGTATCTTTTACTAGTTTCCATAAGAATGTTCTAAGTGTCTGGAATCAATTTAAAACAGACAGAGAAGAGCATTTTGGTCTTGACGAACCACTTTTTTATAATTCATGGTTTTGCCAAAAAGATATGTCAGATACCGAAATCAAGAATTTTGTTTCAGGAGGTATTTCAAAAGTAGAAGATTTAATTGATTTAGAAGAAAGAAAATGGAATTCAGTACAAGAAATTTGTAGACAAGTTGGGGGAAAATCTGAGAGAATTGTTGGAAACATCTTAAACAAGCTGAA
The DNA here is from genome assembly GCF_949319135.1 of Squalius cephalus. NCBI lineage: Eukaryota > Metazoa > Chordata > Actinopteri > Cypriniformes > Leuciscidae > Squalius > Squalius cephalus. Next base: position 7,351,205 of record NC_137127.1, on the reverse strand, counting down.
AGAATCCTTTCCAGTGTTACTTAGACAGTTTATTGAGAGGTTTTTGTCTACTGGGTTAAAGCAATGCCTCTTCCCTGAGGTGTTTATTACTCCACATAGTTATCAAGATGTTAAAGAAGAAAGACCGCTCCTTTCCTTTCGAGAGCTAGAACATGAATCATTTCTGGAAATAAATAAAAAACAATTGTATATTGTATGTGTTAAAATTACATTTTCCAAACAACTAATAGAGAAGAAAGATACAAAATGGAGGAGTTTCTTATCTGTATCTCAAGAACAGTCACCTTCTTGGCGGTTGTTTTATAAAAGTCCTTTACCGAAGCGCTCAGGAGACCTGCAGTGGCGTATTTTGCACTGTGCAATGCCAACAAAAACCTTTCTGTTTAAATGTAATCCTGAAATATTACCAGTTTGTAGTTTTTGCAATGTATTAGAAACAGTTTTTCATACTTTTTGCGAATGTCAAAGACTGTGTGCTCTCTTTAGTTTTTTAGAGGGTATGTTATCAAGTCTTGGTTGGGTTTTTTCAAAAACAATATTTATTTTTGGGTGTAAATATTCATGTTCTCAAAGAGAAAACTGTACTCTCTCAAATTTTTTGATTGGTCAAGCAAAACTATCTATTTGGAAGGCATATAAAATTGAAAATGAAGGAAAAACTATTAATATATTAGCCTTGTTTAAAGCTTTGGTTAAATCTAGAATTAAATTAGAATATGAATATTATAAAATGAATGATGATATGTTAAGTTTTGGAATGAAGTGGTGCTTAAGCACAAATTTGTTTTCTTTGGAGGATGGAGAGTTAATTTTCCCGTGGTAGTAATGGGAAAGGTGTAAAGGTATATTAAACACCTTTTTTTGTTTTAATGTTATAATGTCAAATAAAAAGGTGTTTTAAAAGTCAAAAAAAGTCTCTCTCTCTCTCTCTCTCTCTCTCTCTCTCTCTCTCTCTCTCTCTCTCTCTCTCTCTCTCTCTCTCTCTCTCTCTCTCTCTCTCTCTCTCTCACCCTCTATAATAATCAGTCTGTAGTGTTTCACAGCGATTTACGTAATTGAAGAAGCTGTGCATAAAAACACCAATAAAACCAGTATGGAGGATTCACAAGAAACCGCTGCACAGTTTCCATCCCAGCTGTTGTGCTGCCCAGTAGAAAGCACTGCAGTGTTTTTACAGTGTGTTTCCTAAGAGACTGTGTTTGTGTGTTTGCTTCTATGTATGCTGATTGCTCTTAGCAACGGATCAGCACTGTCTACCCTCACAGGAAACCTCAAAAAAGCAGCAGAAATCTTGCAATCACCTTTAAAGAATTGTGACAGTTTGCTTGGTCTGTGGACCCTACCACAGTGAGAAGAGAAAAACTTTCCATCAACTACTTCAGAATGTAGTTCCCATAGATACAGGAAGATAACAACTAAAGGTTTCCTGTGATTGGTAAGCATCACTTCTTGGGAAACAAAACTAATATTGATCTCCGTAAGGTTAGATGGTTGTGATAAAAGAGAGAAAAAAATACCTAATAAGAATTTGGCACATGATATATCTAAGTGAAGATAATCTGATGGTTTATAAAAAAAAAAAAAAAGGGGTGTTGGAAATACATATAGTGTCAATCACTCTTCTTTATCTGTCCCTTTCTGCTGAATCTCCCAAACTGCCTCTTATTCTGAGTGTCCTTTCATTTTTATTTCTCATGGGGACATGTAACATATATAGGGTTAATAAAAACCTCCTGACTTCCGTGAACACAAATCTGGGCCTTTAGTCACTGGAGGAATGGGCTACTTCCTACATCCTGTCCTCTAATCGTCAATGTGCAGGTAATTAAGTACAATTTACAGCATAGTACAAATTCTTTGGTAAGTATTTTTACATTTATGACTTAAAGGGCACCTATTATGCCCCTTTTTAGAAGATGTAATATTGGTCTTGGGTGTCCCCAGAATGTATTTGTAAAGTTTCAGCACAAAATACCCCACAGTTAATTTATTATAACCATTTGAAAATGTCATTTTTGGGGCCTGTTTTAAAAAGAGCTGTTTTGGCGTCTACCACTTTAAATGTAAATGAGCTGCATATCCCCGCCCTGCTGGACCTAGATGATGAAGAGACTCCGGCACAGAATAAACACGAATGAAAATGGACTAAACGTCTCGGAATGGTTATTTGATACATTTATGTACTTACAAAGTTTTAGTCGCGTCCCCTTTGCCATTATGGATGTGCAACACACACACACACACGAACTGTGATAACGTTCGGGCAATTTTTTGAAACTACACACACACACACACACACTACTGTGATAACGTTTGCTAAGTACAAACGATTTATTTATTTATTTCTTAAGGGGAGGGAGATAGACGTTTATATAGCATACTGTCAATGGAGATAGAGCAGACCTTAATGTATTTACATTTGTAAATGCTGCAAAAAAATGCCTACGTGACATAAAACTGCCTGACGTTGTTTGTTGAGACATCCTATGACAACGACAATAAATAGCTTTAGACACATTTGTTGTTGAACTGGCTGACATCGATTGAAATGACTATTTGCTCAAAAATCATAAAATACACTTACTTCTTCTGGAGGTGACGTTGGATCGCGAACTGTAGGCAACGATCCACACTTGAGGATTAACTTTGACCCTCGTTCACTAAACAGTCAGTCAGAAAATGATTCTTGTATTTAGGAAGTTTAAGTGGTGCCTTTTCTTCATAAATAAAATCCATCTGCTGTGTTTTCAGTGGCTCTGATGTCAGTGAAGACTACTATGTCCATTCTTACATCCCACAACAGAACACCTACACTTCTTAGGAGACATTACCGGCTATTGTTGAAAACAATGGAGGATGCAGATCACCGAGGGCGGGGTCTATGCCAAAACCAGATGTCAATCAAATCACGTCGGTGGGGCTTAGCTCATTTCTACGTCACAATGAGGAAAATCTAGAACAGGGTGTTCTGAGACAGTGCTTATGATTTATTGAGATAGTAAAAAAACTACTGGGTGGATTTTTATCATTCTAGGGTGGTTTTGCTCACACATTGCCAACACACATTTATGTTAAAACACCATGTAAAAGTGAATTTTGCATAATAGGTGCCCTTTAAATCTTCATTAAAGCAAATAGCAGGTATTAAAATGGCATGCTGGGTAAGGCCCATGATTCACTTAAATACCTTTGAAACTGGGTTTTCTTCCAGGAAATCTTGTTTGGGTACCAGGGAAAACACTTAGGCTATGTGTAGCCTATTCCACCGGCACGTTTTAACATCCTGTAGAGCACACTTTCAGCAAAATCTCGACAAAATGGGATAATTCTGCCTTTTATTGCTTGAAATGTCTTTAGAGTACAGAAAATAATGATATTTACTGATAATTACACATATATCAGCTAAGTATCTGTGTTCATGAAATATGACAACCCTTCAATACTCCATGTCATTTAGGAAATCTTTTATAAAAGCATTACAATAGTGTGCATACTTTGTAATAAATTCCAAATATACTGGGTAACACTTTATAATAAGGTTTCACTTGTTAATATTAGTAAATGTATTAACTAACATGAACTAACAATAAGCAAAACATATGTTACAGTATTTATTCATCTTTGTTCACAGTGCATTAACTTATGTTAACAAATACAACTTCTGATTTTAAAAATGTGTTAGTAAATGTTGAAATTAACATTAACAAAGATCAATAAATGCAGTAGAAGTACAGTTCATTATTAGTTCATGTTAGCTAATGTAGTTACAGTAACTAATGTTAACCAATGATAGCTTGAAGTGCTACCAAAATCTGGAAAAAAGTTGTTAAAAAATGCAAGTCAGGCAGCAAATGTGTACATGTCAATATTTCTAATCATTATTTTGTAAGCAGAAATTCCCATAATATGTGATAACAATTTTGTTGTCAGTGCATTAAAAACATATGGCAGTGGGAGACTTTAATGAGGTGTGAAATGTCTGCAAAAAGCACTATACTGTGTTAAATTATCTTACGGGACAGTATTATGTGACCGCACCGCACTTTAAGATATATAGCTAACACTGTATTGCATTTAGGGTGATTAATAACATACATAAAATTCAATATTCTTAATCAATATCCAAAACAATTGCTCAATTTCATAAAGATTTAAACACAAGCTGTTTTTTGTACATCGCACAACAGACCGCACACACACAACACACGTCCCAGCAGATCTTCAGCGGTTATAAATTCAATCTTATTTTCAGCGCGAGACAGAAAAAATAAATATGCAAAGTGCAAAGAAAACAAAGAAGAGAATTGAGGCCGTTCTCACAGAAAGAGTGAGAAAACTTTTTTTCTTTCTCACACTGATGATACTTCTCACACTGACGATATTGATAACCAAACAGCTGTAAAGTTGTTAACCCAAGATCTATACATTCTCTGGTTGCATGTTTCATACAGTTCCTGCTGGGTTAGTAATATGAAGAAAAAATTCTAACACAATATTGTGATGCTAGTTCTCCTGCCAGGTCTGTGCAACAAAAGTAGCCCAATGGCCAGTCAAGTGTTTTTCTCCATCGGGCAGGCAAATTTTCCACTGAATTTGTATGTCTGGGGGTGTTAAAATGCCGAAATCATACGTATGGGGGTGGAAACCAACCCGTGGAATTTTTTTTTACCCACGACAACAACTCAACAAAAAATTAACAACAACAACAAATTAAACAAATGTTTGAACTGATTTTAGCATAAAAACTAAGTCTGCATGATGTATATGGGTACCATGACATTATCAGTTGATATTAAGTTTTTATGTATCATATTTTATTTATCTTTGCCATGATCTACTGCTTTTTAAAAACACAAATAATTTAATTACACTGTTAAATGTAACCTTTAGTAAATCTCAAAATGATTTTTTTTTCATAATGTTGTGATGCCTAAATTCTCTCGTAGCATTTAAAATGACTGATTTTAGTTCTTACATTTAATTTATTTAGACAAAAAAGTATTTTATTTTTAATATGTACCATTTAACGGTTATCGACATTTTTCAAGCATCTTCAACTATTTTTCAAGCATCTTCAACTTCAGGTACTTTTATGACCATAGGGTTGTTTAACATTTCACCTTAGCCTGGGAAAACCCAGACAACTTCCGGCAAATTCAGATCAAGATCGCTCTGATTGTTTTTAGGTCTATCCAATTGCGCCCAGAGGCATTTGAGCGACGTCCGTTCAACTTTTAAATGCATTATTATATTCAAAGTGTAAAAACACGAGGACAGTCTCCATGAAAGACCCACTGGCAGATGAACGTGCTACTATATTTCTCTCTGAAACGGTAGGAAATTAAATTAGATTTAATAGAGGATTTTAACTGTGACACGATGATTGACAGGGCAGTTTACGTGACAGGATGCACGCGACAGATCCGTCCGATAAAGATGATGAAGTAGTATGTCCCAAAGCTTGCCTACTTTTTTGCTACACATTCAAAAGTAAATACCTTTTCTTCACAAAAAGAGTACTTTTATGGCGTAGTGTAACTTAGGCGAATTGGGACGCAGCATATGGCTTTACACGATGACGATCGCTCTGATTGGTTTTAGGAGTTTTAGGTCTATCCAACTGCGCCCAGAGGCATTTGAGCGACGTCCGTTGGTGACGCCCCTTTGGAAATGATTTGTCTATGGAGCTTTGCCAGACCATAACTCAGTTACTACTGAGAATGGTCTGTTTTTAACCAGGCTAATTTAACCTGTCTTTGTTAACAGATTTCAGTTTTTTCTTTTTGTTAAAGTAAGATCACACTACAACTTCTTAACAGTACAAATAAATTAGTTGAGCTTCGGTCAAGAGTTTTTTAAAATGCTCCTTATAACCTGCTCCAACAGACTTTTTAGTACCTATACCGTATAATCCAGAATGAGCTTACAAAGCAACTCCACCTGTGTATAATTCCACTTGAGCTTACACAGCATGAACAGACACACACACACACGCATACTCCCACAAAATTACACAGGTAAGCATGCACATACTGTACAGTTGCTTCTGATATACTGATAGTGCTAAAAAGCATTCAGTTAACAGATAAACATGTACACACTGATCAATGTGTTCTACCTTAATTCAAAAACAATAGTCTGAATTGTGTGGAATCAAACTGTTGCCTAGAAATATAACCCTCCGGTGACAAAGCGTCTGACCTATACAAGAATGTTTTCGAGGTAGTCAAAAATGGAAAGCAAATAAGAGCAAGTGAATGAGTGCTTTCCTGTTCATTTTTCCAGTGTGTAACTTGTGCCCTTTAGAGTCTGCTGACAGACTGAGAAAAACATCCACAGTGACACTGAAGCGATTGGACTAGACATTTTTGCACCGAAGGAACGCAAGAATTACACCAACATAAAATCAGTTCAGGGACTTCATGTAGTGAGACTCAAATTTTCACTTTCTGTTCCCCATTTCAGAATGTGAGTGCACAAGACTTTTCTGTATAGGGGAAATCTAAATTGCTGCAACTTGTAACAGCATCAGTTCAACCAATGAACAACAGAGATGAAATCACTCTCAAACGTAAGAGACCATCATATATTTTTAGAGCTATTGACTGATGCTAAATGCTGAAGGAGAGTCAGTCAGTCTCTTAGCAGAAGAAAACTAATAGCTTCAGGTCAAGCAGTTTCAAAGGCAAACAGCAGGATAGCAGCAGACGGCCAGTGTGTCTGATAAACTTGATATATATATATATATATATATATATATATATATATATATATATATATATATATATATATATATATATATAATAAAGATAGACAAACACTATTTTCTTTAAGTAGCACTGATGGGAGCACATGCATTGTAAATCTACATTGTAAATATAATTGATGTATAGACTAGCATACCAACCATGAACATAAAGGTGAAATTTTGAAGAATGTCCAACTTATTTTTATGTTAATAATAAGAAGAAGAATAAACTTTATTTTATATAGCGCCTTTAAAGCAGCTTTTCAAAGCACTTTACACAATAAAAATACAAAGAGAAAAATAAATAATAATAAAAAAGTAAAAATACACAGATAGAAATGCAAAGCATACAAAAAAAACTAAAGAACACATTGGAAAACAAAATAATTAAAACCATTTGGAAAAAGCTAACCTAAAAAAGTGAGTTTTTAGGTTGGATTTAAAAATGCTTAGATTTTGTGCATCTTTAATATGAGAAGGAAGTGCGTTCCAGAGTCTAGGAACATAGAGGACGAGAAAGCCCTGTCCCCGACAGATCGAAACGTGTCTGTGGAACAGCCAAAAGACCAGCTTGAGAGGAGCGCAAATAACGCTTAGGAATATATACAGTTAAAGGGCAGACAGATACTGAGGGGCCAGACCATTCAGTGCTTTATATGTGAGTATAAGGATTTTAAAATCATCGCAGAACTAGTGCAGGGACTTCTGTATTCGAGAAATGTGTTCATTTCTTCTGACTCCAATCAGGATCCTAGCAGCAGGATTATGCACACATTGCAATTTGTCGAGTGTGGTTTTAGGAACCCCAGCAAGAAGTGCATTGCAGGAAAAAAAGAAAAAAAGTATTGATAAGCCTTTCAATCACAGGAAAGGATAGCATAGGGTGAAGTCTAGCAATTCGGAGATGAAAAAAGGAATTCTTAACAGTATATTGCACATGTGGGTCAAAAGACAAACTCGAATCAAATATAACCCCTAAATTTTTTTAATTAGTTTGGAACTCCAGAACAGAGCCATCAACGGTTAACATTAGTGAACCAACTTTATGAAGCTGATGAGGAGAGCCATTAAGTAACACCTCTGTCTTATCACTATTAAGACACAAAATTTTTGGGTCATCCATATTTTTATCTCAGAAATACAATGTGAGAGAAAAGAAACATCCACGTTTTGACCAGGCTGAGTATCTGAGTATCATAAATCTGAGTATCATCTGCATAAAAGTGATAATTAAGCCCAAGTGATCTTCAGAGCAATCCAAGCAGAAATATATAAATGCGAAAAAGTAAGGGGCCTAAAATTGAACCCTGAGGGACACCAGTAGTGACAGAGCCAATCTGAGACCTGAAACCACTCATAAAAACAAACTGGCGGTGATCAGAGAGATACGATCTAAACTAGGTTAAAACAGTCTCAGAAACACCAAAGACAGTTTCAAGTCTGTTGAGTAAGAGGTTGTGATTGACAGTATCAAAAGCGTAGCCTGGGAAAACCCAGACAACTTCCGGCAAATTCAGATTTGCTCGAGAAGTAGTCTGGCAAAGAGCTCATTCAAGCCCATTTCCATGGCCTAGAAATCGCGGCACCAATCAGAAACGTTGAGGCGGGCTTTACACAATGATGATCGCTCTGATTGGTTTTAGGTCTATCCAATTGCGCACAGAGGCATTTGAGCGACATCCGTTGGTGACGCTTCTTTGGAAATGATTTGTCTATGGAGCTTTGCCAGACCATAACTCAGTTACTACTGAGAATGGTCTGGTTTTAACCAGGCTATCAAAAGCGGCACTAAGATCAAGAAATATAAGGATGGAGAGAGACCAAGAATCTGAAGCTATTAACAGATCATTGGTGACCTTAAGCTGACTCTGTACTATGGAGGTTACAAAAACCAGACTGAAGGGGCTGTGATGCATAAGATGATTGTGTAGCTGCAAATTTGCCACAACTCATTCTAGTGTTTTTGCCGGAAAGGGGAGGTTTGATATAAGGCGATAATTATCTAAATTGTCCAAATCAACATTATGCTTTTTTGAAACTGGTGTTACAGCAGCGGTGTTTCAATGCTGCTGGTACAACACCAGAGCGCAGAGAGTCATTAATAATGCTGAGAACAGCTGGACACAAAGAGTTAAAACAAGATTTAAATAAGCTTGTTGGGAGGGGATCAAGCGTGCAAATGGTGGCTTTCATACGTGATACCTCCCTAGTAAGCAACTCTGAGTCAATTTGAGAAAAAATTGTAAAAGATGTGCCTGAGAAACTAGGCAAGCAGAGTGTTGAAGAGGAAACAGGTGTAGCATGAATTAGGGTAGGCTATAAATAAATAAATAAATAAATAAATAAAGACTGAACGAATGAACAAATGAAATAATAAAAAGTATCATAAAAGCAAAAATACAGAACATTTACAATTGTTATATGATATCCTCCTGAAATGTATGTGTGCCTTCTCTTGATGTCTCCCCTGCTGTTCAAATACATCAAACTGTCTGTCACTCACAGACTAATGCTACACGCCACTGACCAGAGGGCTGTCAATCTGAATCTAAGCTCAGATGTTGACGCTGTGTTTTTGACAAACCTATCAAAGACTGTACTAGATTTGTGCAAAAAAAAAGTCTATATGTATAAATAAAGAAAATCTGTGTCTGTAATTGAGTCACAGTCATGTCAAAGCGAAACTGGTCAAACCCATCAACCCAGTGCAAACAAATAATTTTAAGGTGAAACCAATGCAAATATGTGCTTTCCCTATGGTGCATTACGCACAAATGCACAGAAAAACACACACACATTTTTTTCGAGGGACGTTCAGAGGCCAGGAGGCTTTTGGTTTCTGTCCAAGTGGTTAGAACTGTTTGGTTTTCCCAGGGCATGGGAGGAATTTTCTCAAATTCCTAGTCTAAGACCTTTTCTCCGTCTGGCATCTGGAACATGTAGTGAAAAAAGGCATAAGCAATCCCTCAGATTATATAATTCACAACCTGCTTGACACACACACATTCTGGTTTTATCTGAAAATGGATTTCTATTTTAGACTATCCAGGCTGTTTGATGCTTAAAGATTTATGAGTCAGCCATCTATAAATAAAAAAAATGTGAATGCCCACAGATGATAATAATGATAATGATTGTATGTTTATGCAACTATAGCTTGTCACGTGACTCAAAACATGGATCTGAAATACAACAGATTATTTTTCTATAGTCAGATGAGGTGAACCTGTCCACTGCTTGTCAGTGTTTGATCGACATGCCTCATATTATCAAAGCGACAGCGAGGAATGAATGTTGGCATTCAAAATAGAAATGTATTCTCCGCAGGGGAATCAGAGTTTATTGTCCATCCGAGAGATTGCGAGGGGTCACTGAATGTTCTCCTCTTTAACCAGTCCTGGGAAGACATGCTTCAGGTCACTTCCCACGTTTTGTTTTAACTTTTCGAATATTAATGTGGGTGTGTGTTTATTTTTTGTTCTTCCTTTGTCGTTTATCCTCTTTGCTTTATTTTTGTGAAGCATTATTTTGCTTCGCTTCAGTTCAGCCATAATAAAGAGACATCCACTCTTGGATTGCGTGTTTGTGCATTATGGGGGCGGAGCAATGAAGGGAGGGGTGTGATTGTTTGGGTTGATTTCAAATATCAACAGTGTCTCAGAAATCACTTACTGCACCTTTAAAGGGGGGGTGAAATGCTCATTTTCACTCAATCTCCTGTTAATCTTGAGTACCTATAGAGTAATATTGCATCCTTCATATCTCCAAAAAGTATTTTGTTTTATTAAATTTTTAACATAAAGATAGGCTGTACCGAGTCTTTCCGGAAAAAAACGAGCGGCTGGGGGCGGGCCGTGTGGGCGAAGCTTAGCTGTGCTAACGCGCCAAGCTAGTGACAACACACAGAGACATTTGTTCAACAAACAGTTTTACTCACCGTCCGGTTCCAACGTACGACCGCGAACCTTTATCATTGTGACTGCTCGATCCTTAAGCATTAGACGATCTGCAAATCCGTAGATCTGGGCTTTGTTTATAAAACAATCATCGTCGAAATGCAGGGAACAAAAGTCTTACACAACTCAGTTTATGCTCAGGAAAACAAACTGCCACGGGTTCCTTAACGCTGGGTTCTTTGGGAATCTGTGTAGGGTTGTCTTGCCCTGGCAACCAAAAACACACTTCTTTGGTGACATTGACTTCCCAAAAGCCGGGCAGGGCGCTTTGATGGCGAACTGCTTTCACTCTCTTGCTCTGGTCTACGAGTGCGCGCGCGGCCGCGATCTTACCGGAGAAGTGCCCTTAGGACCCATATAAGGAAATTCCGCCCTATCTTACGTAAGACAGAGCCATACTCGAAAAAAAAATTCCGAAACTTGTGACAAACCGGAAGGAGTATTTTTGGAACAAAAATACTCCTTCAAACGTACAACTTAGTTTTTGAAACTTTGTCCATGTTTAGCATGGGAATCCAACTCTTTACCAGTGTAAAAAACTCAGTATGCATGAAATAGCATTTCACCCCCCCTTTAAAGGAGAACTCCGATCAATTTTAATATTGAGCTCATTTTTTAGTAAATTTGTAGTGCTGTCAGTATAGAGAACAACGACAAAAATCGGTGTTGCCTACACCTTGTTATCCTCTTTTTAAAATTTGCACCCTGTTGACTTCAATGGGGCAAGTTTTAAACCTGCTTTTAGCCTCTTAACATCCTTGATGTGTCATTACAAGTGCCCAGCCATGTGAGTGATTCCTTCAGCGTGAACACGGGTGAATCTGACTGCAGTAGATGTGAAAGATATTAATAAAAGTGATGTTAATTCAGCCAGCGCACAGACCTGTATTTTCTTCCTGTTTTCGGGCGAAGTCCATAGTAATCGATTGTCGAGTTCACGCGCGTGATCATAGGTAACTAAACCTATGCGCGTGAACTCGACAATCGACTACTGTGGACTTCGACCGAAAACAGGAAGAAACTGACAGCACTCCAAATTTACAAAAAAATTAGCTCAATGTTAAAATTGATCGGAGTTCTCCTTTAAGACAACAAGATATTATGGCTTAAGTGTCTTTATGGATATAAATGTATCAGAAAAAGAAAAAACAGTGTATATATGGCTAAAAATGGGTGTTTCTTCAACTTCAGCTTCTTTTGTGACCCACGGTGGTGGTTGTTTTTTTATTAACATTTAACCTTTCTTTGTTAACAGCTTTTTCAGCTTTTTATTTTTGTTAAATGAAGATCACACTACAACTGAAACACTTTTGTGCATAAAACATAAAGTGACAGCTATTAAATGAACCTTAGCAAGAAAAGAGCATGTGCTATTTATTCCAAAAATGTTTTAAATGTAATTATTCACCACCGTCATTTCAATCACATCAGAATTCCATTAAACACAATACATCAATACATATTTTGATCAAATAAATGCAGCCCTCATTGCTCAAAAACATCAAAATCATGATATGGTAGTGTATGTACACTGTTGAACTTACTGGACAAAGTAAATAAAATAGAGAGACTGTTTTGGCCATATCTGAAGAAACACCCATATATGGTTATATACAGAACACATGAGGAGGACAAAAAAAGCTTTGATAAGTCAAATAATCCTTTAATCTATTTGAGCCACAGAATTTAGGGTCCTCCCAACAGCCAAAATGGGAGTAGATGCTTATAGATTATGCTGTGTTTCATTATTGTTGATGATTATGCCATGGGTGAATTGTAATGAAACATCTGACATGAAACGACAACAATTTAGTATTTTAAAAGGAGGTTAAAAGAGGTCAAAAATGAAGATCTAAAGATCTAACAAAATAAGGTTCTGTAGTATTTGCAACATGACTAGATTAGTTGGCAATAAACAACAAGTTGGATATTCTACTGTGACTCAAAACCAATCTCAACTATGAGGCAGCATAAGACGCTTAGAGCGAGTGTCTTTTTTGGAACATTGTGGGCTATCAGGGATCATATGTTAATTAACTTCCTCTCATTAAATCGACAGTGTTTCTGTTCTCCACCATATTGACCTAAATAATCATCACAAAGCCAAAGAGAGTGAAAGCAGGAGCTGAATTCAGTTAAATGCTTTACTGCTATAAACTTAAAGACAATGCCAAGCAAACAAATAGTGCTTCCTGAATCAATTATGTGGGAACAAAGCCGAGAGCAAAATGCACACGTTACAACATGCTGTATAATACTTAAAATTGACCACTTTTAATCCTAAAAGAAGCAAATAGTGTGCAGTAAAAGCCAGGAAATATTACCAAGAAACTAATAACTGTTTAGTGAAATTTATGTACTGTATATTCCAGAGACTTAAGCATTAGGAAATCTTTTTACATTATATATACTAAGGTATACTGTTCTTTATCTAATATTCATGCAGTTTAACATTTCAGGACTAATGTCTTGGTGGGATATAAACCTATTTTAAGGTCGAGACCTCACATTAGACTTCGGTATGAAAGCTGATGGCTCTTTAATGCATTGCCACTTCAGTGCTGAGCACTGTATCCTGAAACCGCAACAAATAGCACACAGTCTATATTGCTGCAGGCAAGCATATAATAGTAACAGCAATTATACTTGAGAAATGGGGTCTTTCCAGGACAGAAGATATGGTTAGGACCACAAGTGCTCTGCGCATCCAAAGAAAACACTGTTTGAAAATGAACAAAAACTATTCTTTTATTAAATTCTGGCCTGAGTGTTTTATTCGAGGATATTTTGAATGCAAATATAAGCAGGATATGTTTGAACAACATATAAACATATAATGTGATTATACAGTAAAGATGGATCACCTAAAAAAGAAAACATTATTAAAAACACTATGCACCCTTTTAAGCGTTACTATATAGGCTAAACCTCTCTAAATGGTCTAGAGGAAGAAAAAAAACCTTTATTGTAAATACCCTGCTTCAAACCCTGATTTGCTTTTTTACTACAGCTCATATTAGCTATATTTAATCAGTCGGACTGAAAAAATACAGCTATGTGCTGATCCTGGCTTATCAGTATTACAAATCTCCAACATCTTCATCAGCTTGGCACACACACTTGGAAAAGACGCAGTGTGCCACCAACATCGCAGTCCAATGTTAACCTTAAGTCAGTGTTCGCAGGAATGAGATAAGCCTGCCTTTTGAAGAAAGATAGAAATCTGCAACTGTGCTCTTTCTTTGACTCACTTCAAAAGATCCCAAACTATCCTGGGGTGGCAAAAACCAACAAAATGCAGGTTTATATGTTCACACACAAACAGATGGCTAAATGTGAATAAATGAAACATGCTTTTGTGGAGAATTTTTTTTTGTGAATGATGATGTGGTCAAGAGTCATACCATGTGATTCAATGTTTTCCAGGGATAATAAGTGGAGAAAACGGTCAGTTGATCAATTTCTATATAAATGCCTCATTTAATTTTCAAAACAAAGCAAAATACCAAACCGAACAAAAACAATACAACCCCCCCCCCCCCCCCCCCCCCAAAAAAAAATTTTTTATTGAAATAAATACAAAAAACTGAACCATGCTAACCAATCAATGATGATGGTCAAGCATTACATTTCTTTTGTCTAAATGCAGTTCAGTAAAAGAGAACTGATAATGAATTTCTTTGCATATTCTGCATCATTGCACTTTCTTTGTAGCAGTTGTATAATAGTAGCTTGTGGCAGTTTCACATAACCACAAATAAGATAAAATTATAAAACCAGGGCTGGCATGTTTGCAAACAGACCTGTCTAACTGTTTATATTGCACCACAAGGGCAGAGAGAGAGAGAGAGAGAGAGAGAGAGAGAGAGAGAAAGAGAACAAAAAATGGAAAAGACATAGAGAAAGATGAAGTGACAGATATACAGAGAGATAAGGCCAACAGTTATGTCTTGGCCACTGGCACAACTAGCATACTTTGGCTGCTGTGTCAGATGTTTCCTTTGGGCTAAGAGCCAGAAACACAAAGAGCCCTGAGAGCAGATAAGCAGACCGAGGCCTTGAAGCAGCAGCAGGCCTGAAGTCTCCATGGGCCTATTGGTAAAGAGCTGCAGCTGCACTGGAGGAGTATTGACTACAGCTGGTCCACCTTTCTTCAGCATGTGCCTTGGCCTAATTACCAGTATGACAGTGCCAACAGCGGGTCTCCAGACTTCCAAGCTGCATTCAGAGAGGAACCAGGCCACTGGATAAAGAAGCCCCTTAGAGCAAAGCATGCCTGCTATCTGAATTAGGCACTAATTGTACAGCGTCCGGAAGGGAAGCGGTAAACAGAACAGATCTGCGAAGTATAAACTTTAGTATTGGTATAAAGTTGCAGTCCTGAGCTTTCAAATAAACATGATTGTGATGAACTGAATTAAGGATGAATTGTAAATACTATGTGATGTCCTGACTAATGGGGTCTGATATGGGATTTTTATTGCCAGATGCCATTGCAGATATCTAAATATGAGTGTGGCACATCACTGCTAAAATGGCTATATATAACCATAGTACTTTAATGAAAACAAATAAGACATCTACAATTCAAAATATATTAAAATAGAAAATAGATGCAGCCTTGGTGAGCATAAGAGACCCAATTTTTCAATGGAAGTGTATCCGAGAATCTCAGCTTTTTTTTCTTCTTTTATTGTGACAGGACAGTAGAGAGATGACAGGAAACGAGGTGGGAGAGAGACGGGGGATGGGATCGGGAAAGGTCCACGAGCCGGGACTCGAACTCGGGCCGCCCGAGCGCAAAGGCGCTACATGTCGGCACACTGACCACGAGGCCATTGGCGCCGACAGAGAAGCTCAGCTTTTTATAATGCCAAAATGGCCAAAGTATTCTTGATTTATTGGCCTGACCAATATTTCAATACATTCATATTTCAATTTAGCCATGGTCAGTATTGATTTTATTCAATCACTCTAAATATTTCTCTATTGACTTAAACTGTGGATAAATTGGACTGTGGTAGGAAACCTGAGCTGTGTATTATCTCAGAGGTGCATAATGTGCAATCCCATTCTGGAACAAAGAGCCGGTGCTTCTTTCAGAGCATAGCAAAATGGGGGACATCTCCTAACAATCAATAAAATAAGAGAACACTGAATGTAATAATTATAGCCAACCCTTATTGATCCACACCCATTTAATTAGACAATCTTGTCCAGCACCTCAAATAAAAGTGCTGAACACACAGAAGCGGGTTTAGAGAGCTACTACTTACAAACCACTCAATCAATGAGTCCAGGTTTTTACACTAATGCCAGGGGCAGCATGAATCTGTAAGAACAGGCTATTCTAATCAAATCATCCCTGATTTGAAGTGCCAATGTTCCAGTGAAAGACAATGAGAGATGTCGTGATGTAGGCACTGAGCATCTCCATCCGATAGTTTCAAGGCCAGATTGCAGATCAGACAAGCCACTGATGTGTTGTATTTTATAATGCCACCCTCCCCCTATGTTTTTCAAAAAAAAAATCCGCTTTGTAAACAGCAGAGACCCAGTCTTGTGACCCAGATTTCAGCAGCGACGGGCTATCAAGGTCATGGGGATTGGTGAGGTAGTGGAAGATGATGCAGCTTGAGGACCACCAAGATTCAGCTCTCTGGACCTCATGAGATATTCAGAGCTGCCCCGCTTGAAACATGTCCAATTTTAGAACTTTCCAAAATGCTATCTCCTGTGACGTAGCTGCACATAGGCCAAGTGCTCTATACTGTAGGTTCACCTTACAAAACATTTGTGTCTGGAAGTCTGTCTAGTCACATAATGTACTTGGGCACTTCAGTCAGACTAAAAAATATATATCAATGTCATTGCACAAGGTACAAAATATCAAACCAACAGGGCATTTCAAAAAAACAATCAATCAATCATTCAGTCAATTTAGGCTGAGCATCTCAAAATTAGCTTGTTAGGTTTTTAATGATTGTAGACTTGGAATTTTTTTTATCCCTGTTGTTGTTGAATCACGGTAGCGAACACTAGTTTTCCCCAAAAGATCTCTTATTCATTATTATATGTGACCCTGGATCACAAAACCAGTCATAAGTCGCACGGGTATATTTGTGGCAATAGCCAACAATACATTGTATGGGTCAAAATTATACATTTTTCTTTTATGCCAAAAATCATTAGGACATTAAGTAAAGATCATGTTCCATGAAGATATTTTGTAAATTTCCTACCGTTAATATATAAAACATTTATTTTTGTGAGTGAATGCAGCACAATCGCGAACATAAATGGACAACTTTAAAGGCGATTTTCTCAATGTTTCGATTTTTTTGCACCCTCAGATTCCAGATTTTCAAATAGTTGTATCTCAGCCAAATATTGTCCTATCCTAACAAACCATATCAATGGAAAGCTTATTTATTCAGCTTTCAGATGGTATCTCAATTTAAAAAAATTGACAGGCGCATTGTTGACCCATTGCTATTTTGAGGCAACTGAAATAGACTGCGCCATTGACCAACAAAAACCTGGTCTAAAGTCAATGACACAATATTTTGGGTCACAATACAATCGTCCACAACGCGCGTACACTCTGCTTATTAAACACACAGGGATGCGCAGCAGCACACACACATGCCAAATATTAAAAATAAAAGGATTACAATGAAAAAGATTAATCCACCATGGCGCGAGCGCAACTGGTTTTAAAGGGAAAGGGAAATTACACTGATTGTTTTTTTGCACGTTACGCCCAAAACACACCCATTACTCATTAAGAGAATAGAGATAACCCTTTTAGACCATGCGCTGGGTGCGCCAACCATTTTTCCTGTCGTTGAACTAGCAAAAGTGGATCCCTAAGTGCACTTGCGCATTGCGCTTTATACCATGCGCTTAGATCATTAAAATAGGGCCCTAGGTCTTCATGCCCAGGTTTCTCTGAGTTCGTACACAAAGACTGGCCATTTATGCTGACCAAAAGAACTTACATTATTATTACAAGGTAGAGAAACATGTTGTTCATGTTTAAAATGGATGTTCAGAATAGATGTATTCATCATGCTACACAATCCTTCCTTATAGAGAATACTTTAGTCGACATATGCATCAGTGGAGAACATATGCTACACATTCCTATTTGGTTAAAATAAATCATCCCATGTTCCTGACATGTAACCCTTACACACATTTATGCACATAATGCACGTTAAACTTCACAAAATACATAATACCACTGATTATAAATACTAAAGCTGTTCATAATTAAGACAAAGGGTATTTGGACATTTTGTGGATTTCAAACGTTAGTAGAACATGTTCATAGTTAGTGGTTAAAAGCCAATGCAAAAAATCCTCATGCAATATGACATTCATTCGATTGGAGTTGCTTAAAGCGTACAAGTAGCTTTCTGGACTATTAAAGCGTACAAGTAGGTTTTATGAGATGTGATGACTGTAGGTCATCACATCTCATAAAAACATTTTGGAAAAGGCTTCAAGCATTGTAGAGCATGTAAACAGACAATTAGCCAGCAGGTCTGGCTTGTGTCTGCATGTAACAACACTTGACATTGTTTCCTACGATGGCTAGTAGAGTAGGATGGAATAAATGAATGGAAATCAATGTGGAAAGTCTTGCAAGAATTTTTAATACTCTTTATAAAATATGCTTTTCTTTTTAAAACAGTATTATAATTAATAACAAATTAAATGGTTTAAGTGGTTACTGAACACGACGTGCTCTTGCGATTCAAATGCTCTTTCCTGTTCGTCCCTAGTCCCTACATGGCCGAATGGTTTGTGGTCGATTGTTTGGAAAAGAAAGTAGCCCTTTTCTATTACCCAGGATTTGTTTAGTCTGATTGGCGAGCAGGATTGACCGTTGATAGGATTAAGTGAGTGAGCGACGCCAGATGACTCCAGTGATATTACTCAGCCTCATTTAATGCAGTCTTAAAGCTCATCTTGAAGTCTGCCCTTGTTCCATTTAAATTAATCACAGTTTCATCCAAGTTCAAAGGCAGTGCCTTCTCTCGGGCTTCACTAAAGGTTGGACACACTCTCCTCAACATAATCATCTTAGCGCCACTTTCTGCCCACGTGATTAGTTTCTCTCTAAGTAGGATACATCTCTTCTTACCTGCTAGTATCTGTCTGCATCATACAGACACCATTCAAACTGCTAAGTGGTTTTATAACACAACTCTCCCCAAAAAGTATTAGCATCTTTGATAATTAAGTAGCACAAATATTTCCTTGTAGGTCATAATGTTTTGTCTAAAACACTGTATATAGCACATTCATGTAGAATTTGCTCTGTCCATTTGAGTCGCATAGCCTATCATTTGCTTTGTCCTCGTCTGACCTCCCACGTCACTTAAAACTTATGGAGCAGAGAAGCGTAATATATAAGTACAGACAGACAGACAAATACACAGATATATATATATATCCATCTATCTGTCTGTCTGAAAAAACATCTGATATATATAAATGCAGCTTTATATATATATATATATATATATATATATATTAAGATGTTTTATATACATGCACATATATATATATATCTTTATATATCTTTAAATATTATGTAGTTACATACAAATAATTTATATATATATAAAAGTTTTGGTTTACATAATATGTGTGTGTGTGTGTGTGTGTGTGTGTGTGTGTGTGTGTGTGTGTGTGTGTGTATATATATTATTATATTTGGATATATTATATACATGCGTCTGTGTGTGTGTGTGTATATACAGTATTTTTATACACACACAGACATATATATAATATATATAATTATATAATAATATTTGCACACATATATTCTGTAAAAAACTTTTAATGTTACATGTGATTAATCAATTTTACAGCACAGCAAAGTATTCAGAAAAAGTAAGATCTAAAGAACCTGAGAATAACTCAAAGAGAGGGTTGGTTACATTTATCTTGCAGAATAATGCAGGAGCTGACAGGAGACTGAAAAGAATAGGTTTGTCTAGGAGCGAGGACTGATAAAGTCTGTTCTCTCACCCCCGTCGAGAGAGAGATGACAACGTTCATTGTTCTCAAATTAAACAAACAGGAGTTGGTAAGGCGCGGTCTTGGCACGGAGCTTATTGGTGAGATGGAAAAACCCATTTAGAATCTAATCCTTCAAGATGTCATTACATGCGCAGCGTTTAAGTGGCTTATGAGCATGCGTGGCTGACGGCAGGGGGTGAAGTCGAAACACTGCATGAAGCCATGCTGAAGTGTCTCTTAAGGATGCATCTGAGATCTCTCAGTGGCTTCAGATAAACATCATCACTCTGATAAACATCGACACTGCAGTATAAAGTTCAATGTTCAAAAGATTGTATATTATTGCATTTATCAATGTTGTTAATTATTATCATGGGTATCTTTGACGTCAGAGAGAAGCAACTGAACCTTTGAAGATTTATGGACAACATTATTACCATGATAACAGTGATTTGAAATTAAAGTTAAAGTCGGTACGAAATGGTTGTTGATATAGTCTTTTCTTCCCTATTGTGCCGTATGTGAAAAAAAAATGTAGGGCGGGAATTGATTGTGGTTTTTTAGTGCTGTGATCTCATGTGAGTGACAGGTTGTCCCGCCCTCACGCAAATAAACATGCCATCAGAGAAGAGATGTTGCTGCAAGAGATATTTTATGAGGGCACATGCACTGATAAATTATTTATAACAAATTCTGAAAAATTCCATAAAAAATAAGAATTGTTCATTTTGTTTTTATGGTGACTTTAAAAGTGCACTCAGAATTTTTTTGTGTATGTTGCGCTGCCCGGAATGGCCATATTGGATTTTTAGCGTGGATCACACAAAGGTTTTCAGTTTCTAATGCTGTAGTATAACCACCCTATATCAAACTATATGACAAATGTAAATATTTAATAGCTTTCATTTTCATGTCTTAAGGGGTAAATACACTGTCCGACCCAAAAAAGTTGATGTTTAGATTTAATTAAGCAAATGGTTGACAGTCTATGATCGGATCAATATTGCAGTGATCACTATGTTTTTAGCATGTTATATGTTTGGCAACAGTTCTTCTAACCCTAACTGATGGAGTGTGTAGCTTTTCATTTCTTAAACAACCATTTAGGAAGACACATCATGGCCATATTTAAGGATGAGAATGTCAAGATTCATCAGGCTCAAATTGTGAAAGAATGGTTGGAAAATAACATCACAACATTTATTACCACTAAGATGTGCATACATTTTTGCTCAAGATCTTGTATTGAAAATGCAAGAGTCCAGCACTCTGTAAAGTCTCCTCCAGCACATCCCAAAGACTTTCAATGTATTTAAGCTCAGGACTCAGAGGAGCCGATTCATGTTTAAAAAAAATGATTCTTCATGATCCTCACAACCATTCTTTCACAGTTTGACCCTGATGAATCTTGACATTGTCATGGAATATGGCCATGATGTGTCATCCTACAAAAGCTACACACTCCATCAATTAGAGTTAGAAGAACTGTTGCCAAACATATAACATGTTAAAAAAATAATAATCACTGCAATAATGATCCAATCATCCAAGCATTTGCCTATTTAAATCCAAACTGCAACTTTTTTTGGCCGAGCAGTGTATTTTGTAATTAGCAAAAATTACTGAGAGTACCTACACGTAAAATGATTACTATTTAAAAAGGACACACGTGTTAGATGTTTAACAAAAGGCACAAAATCTATCTTTTATGTCAATTAGACATGCCTCAACAAATTGTGTTATGTCAATAATAAATGTTCACAATGTGAATATGATGACTGTGTTTTGTATTCTAAAGACATTGGCAGTGTCCTGGATCTAAACCAGCAGAATAAAGCAGGAACTTTGTCTCTCCTGCCTCTATCAGCCACTTTTCTGTCATATTTACTTCAGCCTGGGAGGTGTGACGAAGCCCAGAGCAGGTCTGGGTTAAGTCTTCCTAACCAGAGACAAAAACAAACAGCATTCCCGATAGTTACAGTCTGCACTTGACTACATAAAACGACATATTTCAGTTTTTTATTGCTGACTTATTTTACCTTCTGTCTTCCTGAACCCTATAGTATAAGGATTTTTTTTCCTGTTTTGCTGATTCTAATCAGCAAATCAGAGTTTCAGAACCCACAGTTCAGATTTGTCTGGAAACTTCTGTGAATTTATGGATTTTCATAGAAATGTAATATTCAAACATAAGCGGGCTAATGTGTTTGAATAAGCTCTGTCTACAGCTGCTGTCCCCTCACTGTCTTTGGGCTACAGGAATCCAATCATCTGAGTCAACATACAGGAATCATGTTACTGACACTGTAAAAGCTTGTAAAGCATGGAGAGCCAGTTCGGTGGCGTTCAAGTCATGGCAATACCCTGATCCCTGTATGAACATGCTGTGAATTCCTGCAGTCAAGCCCCTGTGGGAAAACCCAAAATTAGAAACGGACTGCAAAAGGTTACAGGAGCTCTGGGAACAGCGTTCATTTTGAGTCCTGTCTGTATTTGAATGCTTTAGTCAAATGCCCAAATGTTGAGGCACTAAAAACAAGATTATCATACAAATGCTTTGTT
>NC_137127.1:7116400-7323900 GCF_949319135.1 Squalius cephalus | reverse complement strand
ACACTCTATAACTGTATTAGAAGTGGACCTTTATGTCAAACTTAAATGTATGTTTTATATAAATTACATGACGAACTATTAAAGCAAGAGGAATTAAGTTTTAAAGCAGGACAGAACAAGCACACAGAACGTGAAGTTTAAGTTATAAATGTTCAAAATGATGATTGTCAAGTATTAGCAGAACATGAAAATGCTATGATCATGTTTGTTTGCTAATATTTTGCATCTAATGCAATGACATATCATATATTTCAACTGTGCCATAAAATCTATCATTTTAAATTCCACATCCCTTTCGACGTGGAACCTGTGATGCATCACAGAATCAAACAGCGGACACTTTTTCCATTTCAGCACTTATCTACTCTCCCTCATCACTGAGATGCATGCATGTGAAACAAACCAAGGCCCGGCTTCTTTGAGACTTCTGCGAAATCTGTGTGATTTGATAAGATTCACTTTACCTATGAGATATGTTACTTGTTATTATTTGTGAACATGAAATTTTCAAAGTGAGCTACAGTCACATGCTTTTCTTCTGAAGACAATATTAAAATCATGTTCTGTCTTGTTTTTAATTTACTAAGATTCTAAGATTGTCTATCAGAATTCTCTGGAACTGCAAGTCCCAGAATACACCACTGATCTTTGTAGAATGACTGGATTTATATTCATTATATAGATCAGTGGTGTACACACACTGCTGTTCAAAAGTTCAGTCATGGTCAGTAAGATTTTTTTTTTATGTTTTTTGAAGCGTTTTATGCCCACTCGGGCTGCATTTATTTGAACAAATTACATTTTAAATTTAAATTAAATTTTAATATTATTTAACTAAAATAAAATCATATTGTGAAATATTATTAAAATTTGAAGTAACTGTTTTTTTAGATTTTATTATGTTTTAAAGTACCATTTATTCTTGCGATGACAGCCATTACTCAAGTATTCAGCATCAAAATGATCCTTTGAAAAATAATTCAAATGCTGATACCAGTTCTTCTTATAATTATTGTTGTCAACAGTTATGCTGCTTAAAGGGGTGGTATAATGCACAAGATGTAAAATAAGTCTTTGATGTCCCTAGAGTGTGTATGTGAAGTTTTAGCTCAAAATACCCTACAGATATTTTTATATAGCATGTTAAAGTTGTCACTTTTTGAGGGTGAGCAAAAACGCATCGTTTAGTGTCTGTTCCTTTAAATGCAAATGAGCTGCTGCTCCCGGCACAGGGGGCGGAGCTTCAACAGCTTGCACTCACACAGACGTGCACTGAAAATGTACATTTTTTTTAGCCTTTTATGTTCAAACTGGATTCAGACAATGATGGAGAGACTCAAGAAGAAGTGACAACATGTAGAATGCAACAGGACGTTTCTGAATGGTTAGTTGATGAATTTATGTAGTTTATGTGTAGTAGAGCCCGACCGATATATCGGCAGGCCGATATTATCGGCCGATATTAGGCATTTTCAAAACTATCGGTATCGGCATTTATAACGGCCGATAAATGAATATTTTTAAAAAATAAAATAAAAACGGACGAAACACCCTTCAACCATGTTATGAGTGTTGGCGTTGTATAGTTTGTCCACCAGAGGGCACTCTACACCGTCCCTGTTGGCAACACTCAACGCGCCACACATTCTGCAACCTGCTGATCCAGCCAGAGTCGGGCAGAGAGAACCGCGAGTGAGATCAGCGGTGAAGTGTGTTCATGGTGAGTTGGTCACGACTCACGAAACATACATTGCTTGAATAACAATTAAAAGAACATCCCTATCAGTTCTCTTAACTCAAATAAGGATGACAAAATTCGTGACTCATGTCCAGTTTTGCTGCGGTTAAATAAGCCGAGAGTGAAGCGGAACAACGCGACGTAGGCTATATTCACATAAAATGTTAACACTGCAGTTCACAAAAGTTCATAATGTGCATGTGCTTTAATGCTTTGTCGGTTAAACATTTAATTTTAAATGCTGATGCGCTGTTCTAACGTGTGCGTTTCTCAGCGCGTACATGTGAAGCTCACATGCACAAAGCCTTTCTACCAGCGCCTGGATACTGGACTAAGTTATCTTTCGAGTATTATTGTGCTAATACTGTTAAATACACACAAGATTTACATAAACAAAGTCGGTTGTCTAAAGTGAAGGCACAATTGAGAGAAAATCTGCTTGTCAAATGCGTGTACATTAGACGTGTCGTGCTCAGCTCTTAAAGAGACAGTAGCAATTGCAAACACATTGCCGCTTGTCCTTAAAGGGATAGTTCACCCAATAATAAAAATGATCTCATTATTTACAGGCACTCTAATGTTGTTCCAACTGTATTAATTTCCTTCTAATATTTTTCTAATATTAATAGTTTGAAGAATGTGGGTAACCAAACAGTAGCTGGTCCCCATTGACTTCCAAAGGAGAAAAATATACTATGGAAGTCACTGGGGTACATCAACTGTTTGGTTACCCACATTCATCCAAATAACTTATTTTAAACAGAAGAAAAAAACAACTTGAGAGAGTAAATTATGACAATTTGAATTTGTTGTCAATTTGAATGTGAAATTGTTGTTTTTGTTCAAAGGACTAAACGTTTAGTCTTAAAAAAAAATCTTAAGTTTGTATTTTTATACATTTTATTTATCAGAACTTTAATATATTTTGATGTTCTTCTGTTCTGTTGTGACAATAAAAGAAACAAGTTTCTTTTTAAAATGCATTATCATATTATTTTAGTTAAAACTCATAAATAACTACAAATAACTAATGTTAGGGAAATTTGTTAATGTTTTGTTGCGCGTTTCTGAAAAAAAATAAAAAATATCGTCCGATATATCGGAATATCGGATTTTAAAACCAACAAATATTTGTACCGGTATCGGCCTTCAAAATCCTTTATCGGTCGGGCTCTAGTACCCATCAAAAGTTTGTACACACCAATTGTAAAGTGTGTCCAAACTTACTGTACTATAATACACACAAATAATATTGCTACTGTATTATAATATACACATAAATAATATCGGCCGATATATCGGTATC
This sequence comes from Squalius cephalus, assembly GCF_949319135.1. Classification (NCBI taxonomy): domain Eukaryota; kingdom Metazoa; phylum Chordata; class Actinopteri; order Cypriniformes; family Leuciscidae; genus Squalius; species Squalius cephalus. The sequence continues at coordinate 7,320,856 of NC_137127.1, read as the reverse complement.
TGGCTTTTTTTTATCGGTATCGGCATCGGCGCCCAAAAATCCATATCGGTTGGGCTCTAATGTGTAGTTATCTTCTAGTCATTGATAAGCATATTCTGTCTTGATAATCTATAAATCGTGTTCCGGGGGCGGGGTTTATGTAAATTTTACTGTTGGTGATGTCACTAACCCGGGAGGAATGTCATGTAGTCCCTACCAGCCGTTTGTTGTAGTCCTTAAAAAGCAATTTCTTTAAAAGCAAATATCTCCCTTTGAGCATTGTAACTTTGCAGATATTGTTTATGCTCAAACAGCAACATTACACACTAACTAAAGTTAGAAAAGTGAAATCATAATCAACCACCCCTTTAATATTTTTGTGGAAACTGTGAAACAGTTTATTTCAGGATTCCATGATGAATAGAAATGTCAAAGGAGAAGCATTTATCTGAAATAGTTTGTTTTTTTGTTTTTTTGTAATAATGTGAGTCATTACCGCCACAAAAGTAATAATTTCTTTAAAAAAACTCTTACTGACCACAAACAGCAGTGTAAACCAGACTATATAAACACTGTGTATGTGTATATACTGCTCCCATAGAAGTCATTATATTGTGCGTCAAGCTCTTTTTCCATGACCTTCTTCCCCACACATACAAAATAAAAAGTAATTATGTTTAAAACCCTCTCAGCGCTGCTCACCTGCTGATCATAATTGTAAAAGCTGTGGTCACAAACAATATAAAACAAAACACGCTTGCACACACGCACATGCTTTTTTTTTGGTTTTCTTATTGACTTTTGTGCACATGCTGCTTTCTGGCACACAATAGCTCAACCTTTTCTTATTTGCTGTTCCACTTTAATACATCAGTGGTTTTTGGCTTGCCATCGGAAGGCCTGAAACCACAAAAAAATCACCCTGATAATCATCTACTTTTTACTTACTATGCCCTAGAGGAGATACATGCTTTTCCTTAAATAATTCTGTTGCAATTTACTTGTGTAAAAACTGATGCCTGTGGCTATGTAAACTAAATGAATTAAAACCCCAGCTCGTAGGAAACATTATGCTTACTTACCTATATAGAGAGAGGAGTCTTTCTTTCGGACATGATCATCTATGTAGGACACACCCAGGGGCTGAACAGGTGTTGCACCGATACCCAGCAGCACCTGGGCTCCAATCAGAAGCAGGTACATCATGTTGGTGTTGGCTCTATTCCCACATGTTTCATCGGTTTTTGAGGTGTTGGTGCACACGTCTCGTCCCAATTCCTTGCTCCATGTGTCTGTGATCAAGTATTGACTTGTGAGGAATTCAGGTAATGCGGAGAGCAGCGCTCCCAAAGCCATGACAATGCCCCCGCAGCCAATTAACCGAGGACGGTGGGCTTTAGCACCAAAATAACTAACAAAGAGAATGAGGGCCAAGTTGCCGATCTCAAAGCTGCTGGCAATGACGCCCACATCAGCGCTCTGAAGATTGAAGCGCCGCTCCAGTGTGGTCAGCACGCTCACCTGAGAAAAAAACAAAGCAGAAGAATTATTGTAATGTTAATCTGAAAATATTGGAGTTTTAGGTAAATTTACAGTACTGTGCAAAAGTCTTAGGCATGTTAATATCCCCACCCCAAAAATGTCCCCAAAAATGGTTTTAAGTCAGTTATTCATATCTTTTGCTGTAGTGTGTCAGTAGGAACTATCAGTTTATATTTCCAAACAGTCTTTTTGCCATTAATTGTAATAATCCAGTGAGATTTCTGTATGCACAAGGAGTCTGACAACAGCCGGTATGATCTGATCTCACCATCATCGAGTCCGTCTGTGATTACATGAAGAAACAGAAAAAGCTGAGACAGACTAAATCCAGAAGAACTGCGGGAATGTCTCCAAGATGCTTGAAGAAACCTTCCTGCAAAGCTACCTGAGAAACTATGCGCAAGTGTACCTGGACAAAAGCCGTTTTAAACGCAAAGGGTCGTTACACCAAATATTGATTTGGATTTGTTGATTGAAGTTAAATCATAAATAAATTCAATTTATGATTTTATTTTTGAAAGCATTCTCACTTTACAGCATTTTAACACAAGTGCCAGTACTTTTCACAGTACTGTAGCTTTGCAGGAAGGTTTCTTCAAGCATGAGAGCTGTCTCAGTTTTCAGACTCGATGATGGTGAGATCAGATCATACCGGCTGTGTCAGATTCCTTGTGCATACAGAAATCTCGCTGGATTATTACAATTAATGGCAAAAAGAATGTTTGGAAATGTAAACTGATATTTCCTACTGACACACTACAGCAAAAGATATAAATAACTGACTTAAAACCATTTTTGGGGACATTTTTGGGGTGGGGATATTAACATGCCTAAGACTTTTGCACAGTACTGTATATATATATATATATATATATATATATATATATATATATATATATATATATATATATGCATTTTTTTTAAAGAAGTCTTTTATGCTCACCAAGGCTGCATTTATTTGATCATAAATTCAGTAAAAACAGTAATACTGTGAAATATTTGTACAATTTCAAATAACCGTTTTCTGTTCTAATATATTTTACAATGTAATATATTACTGTGATGCAAAGCTGAATTTTCAGCATCATTACTCCAGTCTTCAATGTCACATGATCCTTCAGAAATTATTCTAATAGGATGATTTGCTGCTCATTTAGATTTTTTTCAGGATCCTTTGATGAAGAGAAGAAAAAAAAAAAGAAAAAAAAAGATATATATATATATATATATATATATATACGCCGTGTGCCTGAGGCTGGTATTGTACTGAAGTCAAATTCCACCTTAAACAACATAACAACAAATCTAATTTAAACTGAGAGTCATCTTGGAGAGGTAACACGTGGCGGTAAAGATCAGTGAAGAAACTGTCTTTATATTTGCTAATATTTACACAAGATAACACAAAATGAGATACAGTTACGTTGCATGCTACATGGAAATGACAAGTCAGATTAAAGTAATAAAATCAAACCAAACACAGCTATTCCAACAAGGGTGGAATAAAAGGATATTAAACCCATGTCAAAGAAGAGAACTAACGACACAGTAAAACAATTGTTTTGACCAATTCTTTCAATCATCGACATGCTACTTGTCACACATTAATTATCAAGGCCTATGACAGAAATAGCTGGTGGAAGGGAAATAATGCCACCAGGCAGCCTTGAAGAGGAACCACAGGACTTTAATGAAGCAGCTTTGAGCTGGGGCAACAAATATGCCATGGCTGTGAAAAGAGCATGTTACTGAGGCCACGCTCTTTACTATAATCCTATTCCTCTAGAGCGAGCCAACTCCAGGCCTCTCTCAGATGCTGCACATACTGGTCTTTGCAAATCTCCCCTTGCTGCACGACAGATTCCTTTGACTGGAGAGATCATTTCAATTTGATGGATAAGACAATATTCACTATGTTGTCCATGGAAACAACAATGCTTTCTCCTTTCTCCTACTGTATATCAACGGATGTTAGATAGCTAAATGTTGCCATTTTTGTTGTCATTAGCTAAAGCCTTAAGACAATTTACAGCTAAAATATTTTTTTTTACGGTTCATTTATTCCTTTTTCATAAATGTATTTATTTGGTAACTAGCCATGTAAAAAGATGAAGAATGTACATTCAATTAACACATTTGTCCAATTAAGATAGCATCCACTGTAAATGTGCTTGATGGTTGTCTTTACCAGTCTATCCAGTGTTATTTATAGACCTCTTTGTGAATAATTGAACTTCTGATTAACACAGTTCAACGAATGGATTGAACTGTGTAAAGCACAATTTCTGTTACCAAATTATCTGTATAGCATAAAACTGTAACATTCTGTCCAGAGGAAGATATTCCTTAACAGTTAAAATGCCTGATGTGAATAACGAGTTTAATGTGAGCCTTATACATAGAGCAGTGATGTTGCTGTCATAACTCTCTGCTAATTCGATTTGCTCTAACTCAGTTTCCTGTAGTTAGCCTGGTGCAATTTAATTGGAAACCTTGGACAGTCTAACAGACCACTCTGTTTTGTGTACAACTGATGTTCGTGACACATTTGCAGTCCACTACAAGCCTGACTTAAAAGTTGTCTTGTGTTTCAGTTAGTAATATGAAACATGCAAAATACATCACACTCACTGTTAAACAGCTGGTATACAGTATGACTTAGCCTAGATAAACTGCAAGAAACAAAATACTGTTCATATACTGTGGACACATTTTGAATATCATTACTTGGCCATAGTCCATAATCATGCTTTACATTTTGAATATCTTTCTAACAAAAAGGGTTAGAGGAGACCACTATATAAGCTCTGTCTTAATATACTGTGTGTGTCATAATAAAATATGAACGAAACTGTAGCGCCCAGAAGCTGCTTCTAGAGTGAACAGCCTATTGAACCGAGTTCTCTTACATGTGGACAAATTCACACAAAATTATGTCTTAATGCCTGTATAGACAAGTATCCTTGTGAAACATAGTAGGTTTTGTCATAAGTGAACGTAAACAGTTGAAAGGAAAACACATGTGCAACAGTATGTTGGATATGCGCAGCTCTTAAAGTGACAGCAGCCAAATAAACCTTCTGTTACCTTTGTCCTCAATGTTAATCTTAACAACAAAAGACAAAGAGAAAATCACTCACTGCTCTTGACTGGTTGAGCCCCGCTGGAGCAACTCCAGCGGTAAATATTCACCGTGCTGCTATTAAATTAAAGATAAAAATGATATGAATAATGAAAGTAACAGCAGCTCCTATCAAACATTTCCTACAATGCATAATTAGGCATGAAAATAACTGAAGGTAATATCTATTTGCTAAGCCAAATCATTCTTTTGGTTTCTCAGACCACTTAAAAATGCATTGAAACTACAAGTATCGATACTAAATGCTAATACTAAAAATGAAAGTATCGGTATTGGACTCATTCTGGAAAAAGTGGTATTGTGGCCCCCTCATTTTAACATTGGATTTTTAATATTCAAAAACATTAAATTGTTTAAATTGTTACTGCCTTCCTTTAGTTATTATTTTGGAATAAATGTAAAAATGCTTAAAAGGCACACTATGCAGTTTCCGTTTTTCTCAAACAGCGCCACCTTGAGTCGCTGTGGAGTACTTGTATTTAACGTTACTGTCGTAAATACCACTCACGCAGAGCCGTCTCTGCACTCTTCCGACCGCGCTCTCTTCGTTTTCTTCGTCGACTCTGCCATGATTCACGTCTGAAATGTGTGCTAGTGTCTTCCACAGAGGCTGGTTCATATGTTGTTGATGTATGTGACGTCGTGCAGTAAAGCAAGTCGTGATTCTCGCAAGACTTGTCGGGGCGCCACCTCACAAACTTGCATTGCTGGTTTTGCCAGCGGCATCCCCCCCACTGCTTTGCTATCGGGATGATTCGCCCTACAAGGAGTTTGTTTACCATCGAAATGATTTCGAAGCTGTTATATTAAGGTGCAAATCTTGCATAGTGTGCCTTTAAAACATTAACTTGATGAGATTCATACTTGGGTTTCATAAATAGAACAATACAAAAAAAAAAAATATTTGGTTTCTTTTTTGATATAATGTAATTTAAAGTAATGTTTATTTAACCAGGAAAATGTGACAAAATTAAGTTAAACTGGGATATAGTGCATTGTCCATTAGAGATGCGCGGATGGGCTATTATTTCATCCGCAACCGCATCACAAAACTCATCATCCGTCCGCCATCCATCCGCACCAACGTTTTTGATCAATTTTCAAAACCGCACCGACCGCCATCCGCTGATTGGTGTATACATATATTTTTCATTTGATGGTTCAACCGCCCGCCACCCGCCCGGATTTAATTAAAATATTCTTTTTCGTCACGTCATCCGCCCAATCCGCGGAGTCCGCGGCTGTAACCGCCAACCGCGCATCTCTATTGTCCATGCACTCAGTTAAATCTTTACCAATAAGGGAAACGAAATGGATTTCTTTTTATGTAAAACAGAAGTTTTTTTTTTTCCATTCTCGTGTAATAAAATATGTGTGTGTGCTTTTGTACTATTCACACTGGCTCTGGTCAGTTGCCAGACCCAAAGATATGTGCCAGGCTGCCAGCCTACAGGTTCTGGAAGCATAGCAAACGGACAGGACAGGCCACATCCCCCACCTGCCTCCACTTTCTGCTTGCCTCAGAGTCTGTGCAAAACCTGCTGAAACCTGTTGATTAAATAGCTGGGTCTCACTGCATACATACATCAGTGCCAGTTCCACTGCAATAGGGCACATAGGCTGCTAACTTTAATGCCAAGACACATTCAACAAGTCAGCAGCATCAGCTAATGCCAAATCTCTGTTGACTCCATCCTGACATGCTCACACCCATTGCCCTCTAATCCTTCAGCATGAAACCCCATCATTATAGCAAGGCGATGAATTATTGAACAATGAGACAAAAATGTCTATCATGTTATTGTTGAGTCAAGTCAAGCTTACATAATAAGCAATGACAAATTGTGCAGAACAACCAGTCTGCATCATTCAAGCGTGAAATGTTTTCAAGAACATGTGCGGCTACCAGGCATCCTTCAGCAATCTGTGTTTGATTTTGAAGACGCAGCATTGCCTTATCAGTATGACAGGATACAGAACAACAGAAGTACGTTCCATGAATTGAGGTTTCTGAGAAGAGATGGTGGACCAATAGAAAACAGTAACTTTTGATAAATTAATTATTCTGTATGGCATAAACCACAGTTGTTGATTTTATATACAGTGGGAATGTTCTTTAGAACAAATTAAAGCAGAAGACTCTACCAGTAAGAAAATCAAAACAGTTATAATATTGGTATTATTACAAAGCATGTCTGATTATTGAATACAATAATTTCAAAGAATGAGAGATAGCTGGCTGGTATGACTGCTCAAAGCATCCATCCCAACAGTTCAAAAGAAAACGTGATGGGAATATAAACGAGGGATGTCATTTACAGGTTCAGCCCATTGTTTGCTGTCATGCGGAGATTGATTTTGAGTCCTACACTGTCAACATAAACACATTCTTTTTCATCATTAAAACATTTCACCCATACAGAAATGAACTGCACTTTTGAAAAACATATTTAAGTGCACTCTCATGAGATGAAATGTCTGCTCATACTAGGATCCTACAAAAGCTGATTAATTTAACTTGGAGTGAGTAGCCCCATGAAGGCCGCCATGTTGAGATCACGTGACCTGCTGAATATCACCAAAGACTATAATAACACAAGACGCATCAGCGTAACTCGTATTGTTTTGAATGGGGAAACGTGCAACGCTCAATATGGCGGAAGCTCCGGTTCCTATAGAAACAGTCAGACGAGCGCTTCCACTGCGCATCCGCATTAGCTTGATCCAGCTGATGTCGTTTTCTGTCATGATTCGAGCGTTTAGAAACAATTTATGAAACAGTTGTTGTCAGATTTCATTGGTGATTACAGATTTCAAATATTACATTTAATCATAAGCTTGGAGAACAGTTTTGGAGAATTTGATGTTTCCCCATTCAAAGAGATAAGGAGCCGAGAGGCGTTTTAAAGATGGCCGCCGAGTGAAATGACTTGTCTTAAAGGGACTTTGATATCACTCATCTCGGTAACGCAGAGAAAAGAAAAAGAAAAAACACTTACACAGAAGTACATTTTTTATCTTTCAAATCTTCATGGGGAACTTTTTTACCCTCATGTGAAACTCTCGAACCTGCAGATTTCTTGCAAAAATCTTCCAGACAATGGTAAATGTTGGGGCAGATGAATGCGAGCTTGCAGTGGTGGGTTTTAAAGCAACACTAAGGAACATTTTTTACCTTAAAATAATGTTTCCCAAATCGTATCAGTGGTTCATCAAGTCATCAAGTCTGGATTCGCTTTGCAGCCCTATATCTTCTATAACCACACTATGCAAGTTTGCCAAACCGGGTCGCGTTTCAGTAGTTCAAATGAGACATAAGAAAACTACAAATTTGACTTGCTTTACGTCAAGCGTTACAATACTCATTATTAAGTTTTTCTTCGTTTCTGATGTCACAATACATCATACTTTCATGAAATCATGCAACATACTCTACCTTGTCTGTGGACATCGTTCATTCCAAAGCCGGTGCTAGATAAACAGCGAGCGTGCGTGCGACAGTAGTTATTTACGACAGCGGTAATGGACAATTCCACTTCCAACCTGTAGGGCGACCGAAGAGGAAAAGTTCCTTATTGTTGCTTTAACATACTAAATGGTTTGGGAAATCCTAAATACCAGAGAGAAGTCTGACGTTTTCACCGGAAAATCCAGTTATGATTAAACATTATGAGGTGAGAAATTTTAAAAAAATGAAACATGCACAGATAATTGTTCACAATAAAATATATAATATGCATTTAGAAAATAAACAGGGTGAATTTTCATTTCATGCTGACTTTAATAGTTCTCTTAATTCCTAACAGAAGAATATTAACTATGGACAGACTACATGTAATTTACAATGCACCATTTAGTTTTACATCACTCTTAAACTGACCTTTTGCGGCTGCTGCATTTAAAGCTGTCTAAGATCACGTACTTGCTGAAACAGCTAATCTTACAGGCGCAAGTATGGTGGCCATGTCATACAGACATCTACATGTTTCTGCTCAGAACTCTATCAAGTACAGGCAAACTGAACAAGAACAAATTAAATGAGTTGAGGTTAGAAGAACAAGATATATTTGTTTGGATATGTCACGTGGCATCCCTGCCAATGGACATTTGCAAACTCTGTCCCAGTATTTTGCATCACAGTCAGAGTAGCTACTTAACTATATGCATATTGGAAGCTATGCAAAGATTATCACAAGTTGCGAGAGCTTTCAGGAGATTAAATAAAAGACACAGGACTGGCTCTCTTAGCACATGGGGAAAGTCCAGACTGCCAAAGTCAATCTCAGGGCTGGGGCTAAACTTAGGAAACTGACACAATGTCCAGGAATGAGTCACTGAGTCATTCTGTGAAGGAGGGTGGAGACTCCATCTCAAAATGGACAAGAATTACAGTTGCTTCTGAAATAATCTAAATGAATCAGTCCAATATTACATGGAAAATTTCAAATGGTACAACATGACCTGGCTGCATGCTGATAAACTATTATATTTTTAACCTTGAACAAATAAAAATGGGTTTAAACAAAACATTTTCATTGATCTCTTGCATTCTGTAAAAATAACCTAGACGTTAAACAATCACTCTAAATATACAAACTTGTACTGTTTCACACAAATGTTTGCTTTAGTAAGACATATTTGGAAATATTTTGAAGCAATTTGATGGCTGATTTGTCTATGGAAAAACCCCAGGGAGGATAAGTTTAGTTTAATGCCCTATTTATCTGTCAAAATAAATCTGGGCAATCTCTACATTTTCCAGTCCCACAAAGTTTTTTCTTTTTCTTTTTTAAATTGCAGAGTGTTGATTTGGTTTCCAAACATCACAATTTCCATAAGCTGGGAACAAATCCAGTCCACAACAAGTGCACCCCTTTGAGACTGTTCCCATGATGTATTGTGGCTTTCTGGCACAGAGCAAATGATTGTTTCCTTTCCAAATATGGTCTGAGCTTGCACAGACATCAGAGACGTCCCATGGGCATGGAGGACATGGCTGGACAAATCTCGTCCTTATCAAAGAAGCTATATAGTGAGGTATCCAACTCATGACACCAAGCAATGTGAGAATTTTATTTTAGACATCAGACAAGAAGCAGAGACAACCACAAATGAGCTTTGTTGTGTTTAACATTTATAATCAGAGTTGTCAAAAGCAATCAAATCTTGAATAATCGCCAAAATATTGACATTATCTTGCTGCATAGTAACACTTGTTTAGTTAGGGATATATTTGAGACGCCATTTAATAAAATACATAATGACAAGATAAAGACTTTGACATTATCGGGTTCCAATAAGCTAAATATTAAAAAGGTTATAATCAAAAATATCTCTGATATCTAAACAGATAGTTACCAGCATCCATCATTATTTTTGCTTCATAGTAACACTGGTTTTGTCAGGGACTGTATATCTGAGTTATAGTAAGCCACCTAATAAAATAACGTTTTAATAAAAGTTTCCTTTTTTTATGCAGTAATGTTTTTATAAAAGCAATAATCTGCTGTGCTGTATTATGAATAGTCTATATACATAAAAAAATAAAAAAAACTTTCTTTTTTTTTTTGACAATCGAAACGCATTTTTTACTCCATCACATTCACAGGAGCGGGTCTCTCTAGTTTAGTGAGATAGCTGGTGCAATGAATGTAAAACCAGGAGTGGATCTAGAGCAACACTTTACAGTCGCTAGTGAAAGTGTCTGTCTCTCCGTTCCACTCATGTAGCCAACGCTACAGTACAGTACAGAACTTCACACACAAAGCTTGATGCTAATGCTCCTTTGGGAACTATTTTCGTTGGTAGGAAGGAAATATCTAAACTATCAGTTGTCTGAAACAAGTTATTCTAGATTAATTTTCATAGAACTGTCACACGCGCAATCATAAGCGAAGAAGGCACCTGCCGCAGAATTACAGCAGTTCACCTTCCAACTGTACTTTTTGCTCGTGTGATATTGATTAATGGTGTTTTATATCGATGATGGAGATTAAAATGATCCACATATATAGGCCTAAGGTTTTCTGTCATACTAGCCCACAGCTTGCCAGGCATCTTATTTCTCACAGCCTGACAGCTAATCTTATGACTGCTAAGGCAGCTATGCTTTAGGCTACTATAACACTACTGTATGTGTTCACTTCATTAGGCTATGATAAATCCGTCACGCTTCATGCACTAAACTGCACTCAAGAAGACTGAAGAAGATACGGATTAACGACGAGTCAAACTTTGAGTCAAACAAGTTTTGTAAGTTCAATAAGAACAAACAGTCATTTCCAGAGCCTAAAGTGAATAACTTAACCAAAGCCAAATGAAACGCATCGATTTACTTACCAAGTATGCCCCCACTGTGCCCTGTGCCAACATCAGAGCACATTCCGCCACTAAAAATATCTTAATATTTGAGAAACACGAGGGTTTCTTATCATCCTGCTGAGGGTCCTCGGAGCTCCTCTGCTTTTTCACCAGCATCCTGAACAGTCCGACCGCCAAGAAACGCAGCTATAAACTATTGTAAACGGAGAATAAACGCTAAGTCAAGCGTGTATTGATATATCTGCAATGTACTATAACTGCTGTTGTTTACAGTCAGACTCAGTGCCGTGTGACAGACTTTTCATTGAAACTCCGCCGATGAATGAAGACGAACTAAACTCTCCTCCTATGCGCTGTATCGCGGAAACGGAGGATAAAAGGTAGCTGGTTTTTACTCCAAACATGTTTCTTTCCCTCTGAGACTGTCCGAGCTCCCGTCGCGTAGTGTTTGCTCGTATTCCGTCACCATCGCTCGAGTCCGCATGCTTGATTCTCCGCCTCGGTCATTATGACTGTGAGCGTTTCTCACATACCGGTCGGTCTTGTACAGTAAAGACACACGGTAGAGGCGCTGTGATGCAGGCATCAGCTGAATGCTTTACTGACTCGTATATTCAAAATAAAGGCACATTGAATGGCAAAAGCATGTGTTAAATCATTCATGTCAGTCATTTTCTGGGTGAATTCGGATCGTTACGCGCAACACAACATTGGTTTTTGGCGATCATAGCTTTTCTTAACTTATCTTAAATATGTAAACAAAACACTAACGATTTCTGTGATGTATTTTTGATGTGTTAATACAACATAAAATGATCAATAAATGTCAATAACTAGGATTTTATCACGTAACACGCGATTTCTGTTTGCCACCGTGAACTGTAAGCATTAGTGCAACATTTTGAAAATCCTGTGGAAACCCAAACACTTAGGCCTATGTTAAATACATACATACATGCATACAGTAGTAGCCTACAGTACATAATACAGTTCATACATAAAGTACAAACATGCCTACATAGGCCTACATACATCCAATGGCCATTTTCTTCAAGGAAAAGTTTTTGTTTTAAAAATGTTTGGTGCTTTACAAAAAAATGAATAAAAACAAACAAAAAAACAATAACAGCTTATGGGTATGAAATAACATGAATAAATAAAGACAGCTATTAATTTTTCATTTTTAAACCATGGGTTTCCAAACTGGTGTCTAAACATAGAAAAGTGTCGATACAAAAATTGGTAAAATTAATTAATGCTTTTGACTTCAAATAATTTGATTTAAATAAATAATAAAAAATGTTGGTTTTACATCACTCTTAAACTGACATTTTGCGGCTGCTGTATTTAAAGCTGTCTAAGATCACTTACTTGCTGAAACAGCTAATACAGGCGCAAGTATGGTGGTCATACATGTCATACAGCCATCTACATGTTTTTGCTTAGAACTCTATCAAGTACAGGCAAAAAAACTAATACATTTAACAGAACTATCAAGTAGAAACTAAGTCTTTTCCAAATAATATTTTTCGTGTGTTTATAATATAATTTTTATAGTCTAAACTGTCTAAATTTGACCTTTATACATGATGATAGCTGTCTTTAACTGGGGTCCCTGGCATGAGGATGATCATATTTGGGGATACGTAGACTAAAAGATTGAAAATCCTTCTTTTGAACTAAGTTCTCAGTGGAATCATAGTGATAGCCTATGTTGTAAGATTGTATAACCAGTTCACATACAGTATTGCCTAATGGGTTTGCAATCTTGTAACGTTTTATGCTGAATTATTATCAAACAGGATGTGAAGATGATTCATCATAAATATATTAAGCTATTTAATTTCAAGTCAACTTAACATGTTTAACAGCTTACTTCATGACTCAGCTAAAGTTTTGAGAGACAAGCTTTTTGTTTTTTCAGCTGTGGGGACAGTGCGAACACACTGTTCTGGTCAGAGTTTTGAGGAAGAAGAGTGTGAGATTCTGACGCATTCTAGGTACAGTGCTAGAGAAGAGGCTGATGCTTTTCACACTCACACACTGTTGTGTTTGGTTGCCATGGTAAACATACGGCAGCTGTTAAGTTATGAAGGCCTGTTTTCTTTGTTCAACTTTTATGATTATTTAACATGCATGGATGTCTTGTTTAGGTATAAAGAGTCGAATAGTTAAATAATTTACCCCAAAATTTTAATTCTCTCATCAGTTACTCACCCTCATGTTGTTCCAAGCCTGTATGAGTTTCTTTCTTCTGTTGTAAAGAAGATATTTTGAAGAATGTTGGTAAGTTAACTAGACAGTTGATGGTAGCCATTGACTTCCATAGTATTGTTTCTTTCCTACTATGGAAGTCAATGGCTACCGTCAACTGTCGCTGTCATTCTTCATATGTGTAAACATACTTGGCACTAAAGCTCATTCTGATTCTGATTCTGATTAAACCATGTGGGTTCAACCCTAATAGGACAAAAAAAAGCATCAAAATACAGCTTTAAAAGAATATAATCCCCAAAAAACATGATTTTCCCCCAATTGCATAACATATGCAGATATACCATGCAATTCTTTCATGTACACATAGTGCATCATGGAAAGAACTCTAAATCATAGTTTAGGCAGAGACTAGATCCATTACTAGATGCAAAACATGCATTAAAGTGACTTGCTAGGGGGGAAAAAGCATCTTTACAGTATAAGCAACCCCTCTGACAACGTTCCATATGGCCCATGCATTTTTTCATGTGGATTTGAGAAACAATGTGCAAAAAGAAAAAAAAAAAAACTGCATTAATTTTTTGTTGGGAATTATCATAGAAATGATCAACAATTAGCCAAGGTTTTTATATGGGCCACTCATAAAAATGAATAGGAGAAACTGTAATGCTAAGGCAGAAGAAAATAGCTTACCGCCTTTTTCATAAAGTCACTGCCTGTTAGTCTTGAATGCTTATGCACATTAGCTGGATCAGCCTGAAAGGTGAGATTTAGCGTGTTTTCAGCTAAAAAGACACAAGTGAAACCAAGGCTCATTGGAAAAACATGTTTTGCAAAACGACATTACGTTGCTTGCGTTGTCGTGAAATGAGTGCAAATGTGAGATAAAAAAGCAAATGTGAGATAAAAATGCATTTGCTTGAGCAACCATGCCATTTAATTTTGCTTTTAATTTGAGTTTGTTAATCGTGACTTATGTTTTACGGGATTCGTACCCGAGTGCTCCTATTGAGAAAGTTTACTAAAAAATACCTATACATTTAGAGCTGGTTATGTGATGTAAACGTCAACATACACATTAGTTAACCTACAAATTACCACTACATCTCACTAAATGCACAATATACTAATCAGACCAGCTCTGAGTCTGTGATTTGAAACTGATGTCTCCTAAGGAATTAAAGGTGTGTCTATGTAATTACATTGCATAAAAAATAGCTTCTGCACTGTATCAAAAGACCCTATTATTTGGCAAGGCAAATATGCATCTATTACTGCATGCATAAAATGATGACCGCCAAGTGACCAAAATAACAGATACACACACTCCCTGCTCTCCTGAAGTTATTTCCACTCCGCATTCCATGGAAACTCCCTTTATACAAACAAAGAGATACAAAATACTTGACATGTTTCCGTTCTCATGGAACTGATTATATTATGTCTGCACATATTAATATATACATATTTTTACAGATGCAGTTTCCTTTTCAGAGATAACCAATTCAATATTATTGAACAGCATTTTTTTTTTAAAATGATTAGTAAATTATTTAACAGCAAAATTCCAATAGGTTTTATATCAATAGGTCCTACTTTACAGGTTGGCAGTTGAGAGATCAGAAGAAATCAGAAGAATGCAATGTGTTTCCAGATACATTAGTACATATCTAAGCACTTCATTGACAGCACACATTATGGGGAAGGCAGTCAGCGGGCTCTGTCAGCTCTAATGACTTCTCCATGCACAACGAAGGCTTGCTCATTACACTAATGTGCTTTTATGGTGCACAAACTGCATGATATTATGACAACACCAGTGGCCCTATATTTTATTGGTAAGCACAAATGAAAAACAGGCTCCCACAGCTAAAATCAATTTACATTTAATTAAATGGCCTGTCTTTTGCTTCATAATGAAAACTGGCACTGTAGTTTTCAAATAAATGCAGCAACAACACTGTTTTGGTACAAATGGGAACAAATTATAACAGGAACAAATTGATGGTTTGGCATCATTGTGCCTCATTTGAGTCTTACTCATGGGCTTGTGGGCGCAGACTGTATATATGGGACAAACACTGCCTGGTCTAGATTTCACAATATTTCAGTGATGTACTTGAAGCTATCAGGCAGGTGCAGAGGAATCTGACCTGTGGCGCAACATAATTACTCTAACCAGCAGGCTGGAGTTTCACCTGGAGACAGAACATATGTGATGTCTCCAGATGCCAGCATTTAGTAGATACCTGCAAGATCCCTATTCCATTGATCATGAACGCAAGCCACATTTTCACAAGTTATAATGAAAAATTTAGAACCAAATGAAACCATGTGTAGGTAAAAAACACATGCTATGGTGGCTTTGAAACAAATATTGTGTCTTGAAACTGGAACTGGATGAATATTTGAATGCTACCGATTCCGATCTATATTCCGATCTGAATTTTGACTTGGCCATTGGCCAGAGAAGAACTGAGCCTGGTGTTTAGGTTCCTTGCCACTATCACCTCTGGCTTGCTTATTTGGGGACACTTAATATTTAACAATATTACTGATCTGACTGTACTGATGCTGTTGTATTAGAAACTGAACTGAGCTGGACAATGGCATAATTTTTTGCAGAACTGCTTTATAGATGAAATTAACTAATTTAATAATTGATGATCTTTACAATGGAACTGAATCAACACTGAATATATGCATACTTCCCTACATACGTGGTAGGTGAAAAACAGTATGTGAAAAGAGTAGTATGTTACACGTTACATGCATTTACTATAGTAATAACTATAAATTAGGCATAATTACATGCAATTAACCCTAAACCAAACCCTAATCCTATAGTAAGTACATGTAGTTAAGTATTATTGCTCAGTACTTAGAATTACATCAGGGACACATTCAAATAAAGTGTAACCGCTTACTATCCCATGATGGAAAAGAGTTGGGAATGGCAGTTAAGCTACACAATTGTTTCTATAGGTCACGTGACAATGTCAACATGACGTATATAGTACGTCCAGACTTTAATGGTCACAAAGTAAACTCATCAAATGCACCTGAATTGTGCTATTGTGGACACAGGGAGAGAGAGAGAGAGAGAGACAGAGAGAGAGAGAGAGAGAGTGGTTAGATTGTATAGAAAGCCCTTATAATGGCCAGGTGTGCATGTGTTTTATGCAAAATACTAACTGCTGGAAGGCAGTTTCATTAATATATATATATATATATATATATAATATGAAATAATTATATATATATATATATATATATATATATATATATATATATATATATATATATATATATATATATATATAATATTAATATATATATATATTAAATAGCGAATTTGACGGAAACTGTGCACGAGAACGTTTTCTGTGCACATATATATATATATATATATATATATATATATGCAAAGAATTCACAATTATTAGAGAATGATCTCAAGTAGATCACGCTGATTAGCTTCTGCCTTTTGTACTTCAATATGCAGGCCATTCTAGAACCTCCTCATGCGTCTGAGTGTTGAAAGAAAAATCAACAGGTACACACACTACACACACACACACCCAAATTTCAAAAATACCATACAAAAAAATGACACAAGAAGTCTAATAACCTCAGGGTCCAGCCTTGTACTCCCAAAAAGACATGATAATACCTCTGCAAAAAAGCAACAGCACCCTTGGGAAACAATGATTATAAAGATATCACACTGGCATTTAAAGGCTTAGCAGATGTTGACTGAGAAAATGTCAGGCAACGTTCTTTTTTCAGTTTTACTGTCCTAGCTATTAATAGAGCATCAGTATCTGTTCTGTGTTCAACACTCACACACACACACACACACACACACACACACACACACACACACACACCCACACTGAGACCTCTGCCATCTAATTTTACCCCAGTATCAATAGACAGACCACGTGCTTTAAAACCTCAGTGGCACTACAGCAAAAGGGTTTCAAATATAGAGCCTTCCACATGTAAAGTGATGGTTTATGCTGTCTCATGCTCTCAGAAAGAAAGAATGACATTAAACATTCACAATCCAAAATGGCGTCGGTAGTTCTGTGGGTGTTATGTAGTATGTATTCAGGGGTTCAATAAACTGGAACAAACTGCTTTCCTGGAAGCTCCTACCATGCATACCAAATTGTTGACTCAGAGCAGGATCTGCACCTTTACTTCTGGGAAAAACAATAAAGCCACACACTGGTGCAAGCAAGCAACACAAGCTTAAAAGAGATGGGAAGGCCTCTGCCTATTGATTCCCTCAGTAAACCAGGAAAAGCAGAAAAGACAAAACTGAAAGGTGTTGAAGAAGTGACAAGGACTCTTCTACAGGTGCGGTTTTATGCTACGAAACGGGCCGGACAAGTTTAGCCATTGTCTAATAAAGCTATTTATTATGTGTGAACTCACCATCTGCAAGTGAGAGAGAGAAAAGCCGCAGCAACACAAATAGCACAAACATTAATATAAAGTGACACGAAGCAACAGACTGACATGTCATAGTGCCACATATACCCATAATCCTCCCAATCTCCTATTTCTATGAAATCTGCAACTGAAGTTATTGGACATGTGGCATTAGTTTCAAATCCCTCTTCTGGACTGTTCAAGTTATTAATTTTGTTACCAGTTGGGAGGAAGGAGCATTATTTCTGCAACAAACAAACACAACAAACCACCAGCAACTACAATATTTAAAATAGGGCTGTGAATCAGTGAAGAAAGAACTACAATCACATGAAATGTGAACGGCATAATCGAATTAAAAACTGTTAAGAAACATACATGTAATTTTATGATTTTATGTAAAAACTATATATTTCAAGTAAAATATGCACATATATATACAAATATACATATATATAAGTATTTTGAGAGCATAGGAAGATCAACTCGATTACATTCGAAGTGCTTCATGGGAGTAGGCGGAGCTAGCTTTTTTAGACTCTCTGATTGGTGGAATTTTACATCTTCATGGGTAATGTAGTTTTTCACCATGCTGTTCAGTCAACATGATTATTTTAAAAACAAGTTGGAATAATGTGGGCTAACGGGTAGCAAATATCATCGATTAACAACCTTGTAGCTCACAGCAGGGCTGTCTTTAAAAGTTTATAAGTTATTGTTCAAAATCAATTTCCTTACAGAGAAAATGATTGAGTTTTTACTTATGAAACCCGATTACATGGTCAATCTGTCATGTAAACATTGTATCGCTGTAGCGTTGTCGGGAAAATTCGTTTCGCGTATCTACCACGAAGTGATAAAATTCTGTATCAAAATGTTGAGGCCAGACAAGTAGTTTTTTAAGGCTTGGTTTGTAGGGAATTATACCAATAGACTGTAGATAGACTGTAGGGAATTATACCAATAGACGCATACCAATAGACTGAACTCGTAATACGCATGTGCACGCCATCAGCGTTCTCACAGGTTTCGTGTTTAAAGTCTGTGTAGAGTTTCCTGTTAAAACGGTGTTGTGTTAGCAGCCCCTAAGTTAATAACTAATGATTGTTGCGACGGAAGTGAATCAATCAAATTAACTTTAGCTGGAAAATAACTTTATTCAAGAGCTGCTATAAAGCCAAAACAATCTCTGTTACTTTAAACTATCTCTGTAAAGCCGCTTTGGAACAATCTACATTGTTAAAAGCACTATATAAATGAAGATGACTTGACTTGACTTGTATCGAGTAGCTTCATTTAACACATTTTAAACCCAATCCACAGAATATCCCTCTAAATCAGGACAGATAATGCAAAAAGTCTGCAGATTCTGCACATTGCTAATTTAGCGCACAAATCACCATCCATATCCGGGAGCGATTTACTTGGTTTGATGCATCGTTTGACAGCTAAACTGTCCTCAAAATGACAGCCTTTAAAGCCCAACGCCACTGTATAATGCCCTGTCCCTTACACTGCAAGCTGACTTTAATAATCCAGATTTTGATGTGATGTCTGTATCATGACCATAGAAGTGACACAGGATTAGCGATCATTAGCTGGGCACTTTCTCACGAGCGTGATTTGTGCTTTGATTTCCTAGCACTGACAGTCTAAAATTGCACTTTATGATTAAAAGATTTGGGTAATGAAACTTCATGAATGATGAAAAGCTGGTAGAAAAAGACTAGCGCTGAGCTGTCACCGTTGGTGCTTCTGCACTCTAGCATTGCCATACTGCGAGTGCTGGATCAATCCCCAGTTTTAAATTTCACTGGATAAGTAATCCCTTTAATTAAACTTTCCCACCCAGGCGTTGTAAAAGCTGGCAACAAGAAATAAACAGACATGCTATCAAATATCTTCACACAAGGGCCAACTCACAGGAATCTTAAACTTTACACATGGAGTTATTTTGCCATTCGGAATGATCGAAATTCTCCCTCTGTTTATTTCTACCTGTAATAAAGAGTTCAAAATGGAGAAGTGCCAAAGTGCAAGCAATAGGGTGCTTAAAAATTCATAAGGGTATGTAGATCCAAATGAATAGTCTAGTAAATGTCTATTGCGGTTTATTGCTGTGATTCACTCTTGAAGAAAATTTTCTATGAATCTGTCAGGCGCTTCATATTTTCGGGGGTTTCGGTGGCCATCATTCCATCATTTTATGGATTTCTGGCATAAAGTGTTCTGTTAAATTGAGTCAAAAGCCCTAAGGTTCAATATAGAATGCGTTTTTCTTAGAGTAATAAAATAACTAAACTTAATAAGTATGTGGGTCATGTCAGATGCACCTTTTGAAAACCTTTGTAAACCTTAAAAATGCTTGGGCTTGTGATTGTAATTCCTATCAAAACTGTATACCTGACTTTTATAAATATGCTGTGATGTGAATATGCACAATAATACATATAATCAAGACATTGTGATAAAAAGATATGATATTTTGAATAA
Source organism: Squalius cephalus (assembly GCF_949319135.1). Classification (NCBI taxonomy): domain Eukaryota; kingdom Metazoa; phylum Chordata; class Actinopteri; order Cypriniformes; family Leuciscidae; genus Squalius; species Squalius cephalus. The sequence goes on along the minus strand of NC_137127.1, from coordinate 7,300,722 downwards.
AAATTGTATCTAGTCTATTTCAAATATTATGGAGCAAGAACATTTACTACATAACAACCCTTTAAAACAGAGAGAAAACCAAACAGTTCAGACAAATCATACTGTTATTACTGACAAGATCTAAAGTTTATTCTGAGAGTTTGATACTACATATGCTGTCCTCTCCCTGACTGATACAGCTTTATGGGCATGATTGATTTTATAGCAAGGGACAGACAATGCCATAACCTCCTTTCAAGAGCACATAAAATGCACTAAAAGGCCTCTGTTCTTTCTGCTGGCACAGACTGGTGAGTTACCATCATGGATAGCGATGGAGAAAATAAACTGCATGTTTAGCAATTCAGAGGGTCTCGCTCTGGAAAACCCCAATAAATTGAGCTAGAGTTGAAAAGCTGCTGACTGTGCTTTCACAGGCCTGACTGTGACAGCAGTTTGGAGACAGGGTGCCGTGCCACCTCTCAATTCATTACAAACCCATTGGTAGAATGGGTAAACAAGAATGCATTGAAGGGCAAACATAAATTTCTGTCAGGTCATGACAGGAGCCACATCTTTTACTCAAAGTGACACAGTTGTAAGCAGTGCAACTTGAAAAGTGCTATAAAGCTACCTGGAATCATCATGGCCAGATTATTGAGGCAAGTATAAATTGAGGCATGTGTAATAAATTCTATATTGAATGAAATAAAATATTTATTTCTAAAGCTACTTTTTGTAATGTCTATTTGATGCTTTTCTCATTTAACACAGTGATGACTATAAATGATCTTTTGAGGGTAAATTTGGTATATATATATATACACACTCACCTAAAGGATTATTAGGAACACCTGTTCAATTTCTCATTAATGCAATTATCTAATCAACCAATCATATGGCAGTTGCTTCAATGCATTTAGGGGTGTGGTCCTGGTCAAGACAATCTCCTGAACTCCAAACTGAATGTCAGAATGGGAAAGAAAGGTGATTTAAGCAATTTTGAGCGTGGCATGGTTGTTGGTGCCAGACGGGCCGGTCTGAGTATTTCACAATCTGCTCAGTTACTGGGATTTTCACGCACAACCATTTCTAGGGTTTACAAAGAATGGTGTGAAAAGGGAAAAACATCCAGTATGTGGCAGTCCTGTGGGCGAAAATGCCTTGTTGATGCTAGAGGTCAGAGGAGAATGGGCCGACTGATTCAAGCTGATAGAAGAGCAACTTTGACTGAAATAACCACTCATTACAACCGAGGTATGCAGCAAAGCATTTGTGAAGCCACAACACGCACAACCTTGAGGCGGATGGGCTACAACAGCAGAAGACCCCACCGGGTACCACTCATCTCCACTACAAATAGGAAAAAGAGGCTACAATTTGCACGAGCTCACCAAAATTGGACAGTTGAAGACTGGATTTCTGTTGAGACATTCAGATGGTAGAGTCAGAATTTGGCGTAAACAAAATGAGAACATGGATCCATCATGCCTTGTTACCACTGTGCAGGCTGGTGGTGGTGGTGTGATGGTGTGGTGGATGTTTTCTTGGCACACTTTAGTGCCCCTTAGTGCCAATTGGGCATTGTTTAAATGCCACGGCCTACCTGAGCATTGTTTCTGACCATGTCCATCCCTTTATGACCACCATGTACCCATCCTCTGATGGCTACTTCCAGCAGGATAATGCACCATGTCACAAAGCTCGAATCATTTCAAATTGGTTTCTTGAACATTAAATGAGTTCACTGTACTAAAATGGCCCCCACAGTCACCAGATCTCAACCCAATAGAGCATCTTTGGGATGTGGTGGAACGGGAGCTTCGTGCCCTGGATGTGCATCCCACAAATCTCCATATATATATATATATATATGTGTGTGTGTGTGTGTGTGTGTGTGTGTGTGTGTGTGTCAAGTGATTAAAATGTTGAATCTAATTAATTACATCATGTGAAGATTAATTAATCTAATTAATTGCAAATTAATCGCATCAGATTTACCCCCCAAAGATCATTTAAAGTCATCATTGTGTTAAATGAGAAAAGCATCAAATGGACATTACAAAAAGTAGCTTTAGAAATAAATATTTTATTATTTTATTTTATTTATTATTTTATACACGTGTCTGTATATCTATTGTGTGTGTGTCCTATATTGTTGCATTTTCTAACGACACAGAAAAGATAGTTTATAATACATTTTATTATTATAACATTTTATTATTATTAAAGCTTATTATATGTTTTCAGCATAGTTAGAAAATACCCCTGTAGTTTGTTTTTGAAATAGTTTTGCTAGTTTGTATTTGGCATTTTGCATACACCCATTGGCTCACATCCTGTACAGTTCTAAAGAAGGAAAAGGCTCCTTGATTTCATTTGTCTTTTAAAACAATGCAAGCCAGACATGTACTCGCCCTTCTGTCATGGCAACTGCCTCGGCTCTCATTCAACCAGTGACATTCTAGAGATATTTATAAATGTTAAATAGTTCTCTCTGTGGATACAGTCAGGAACATTGCATTTCAAATAGGGTAAATGTGTCCTCTGAGAGAAATGTAGAAAATACAAAAGTTGTTCCACTCTACATTATAATGAACAGCACTGCTAAATGCATTCCTGCATTCATCTGACCAGAGAAAGATAAATCTGAAACCGTCCAGCCAATTCCTGTTTACACGGTCACAAGTTTTACTGGCAGGTTAAAAGGGAAAAAAGTCTCTGAGTGATCTGTTAAAGATCTCGCAATTCCAACAATGTGAACAAGATTTTTCCTCCGTTTTTTAAAGCTTGTGCGTTGACCTCATCATGTTGCATGTCTGCATTAATTTACAGTGTTTAAAGGGATAGTTCACTCAAAAATAAAAATTCTAATTACTCACCCGTAAGACTTTCATTCATCTTTGGAACACAAATGAAGATCTTTTTGATGAAATCTGAGCGATTTCTGTCCCTCCATTGACAGCTACGTAACTACCACTGTGATGCTTCAATTTCAATTCAATTCAAATTTTCTGAAGAGACTTGATCGCTTTACTATATGATGAACCGATTGAATTTAGGCTTTTATTCACATACGGTATAAACATTGATTAGCAAACATAAACAGAAGCTTAACCCGAACCTGCTTAACACACGAGAGTGAATCTCATTGGTTCTTGCTGAAGCTCAAACGTGCTGCGTAAAAAAAGAATGAAACTCATTGGTTCTCGCATGTCAAGCGAACATGCTCAAGCTTCAGTTTACGGCAACTGATGTGAGTTGATGAATGTCTATGTGTGAAAAAAAAAAAAATTCAATCTGTTCATCATATGAAGTGATTGAGAAAATTTTGACTAATCCGCTCAATTAATATGTATTACTTTTGAAGCGTCAAAGTGTCAGTTGCGGAGCTGTCAATGGAGGGACAGAAAGCTCTCAGATTTAATAAAAACAACATTGAGAGAAAAAGATCTTCACTAGTGTTCCGAAGATGAATGAATGTCTTACGGGTTTGGAAGTACATGAGGGTGAGTTATTAATGTTTTTGGGTAAACTATCCCTTTAATAATAAAATAATGGCAGTATTGTAGTGAATCAATCAAGCATGAAACGTACATACGAGTGAGTATTAAGTAAGGGAGCAGGGGAATTGCAGTAGCTTTGGTGAGCGTTTAGGGACCATTTGAAAGCACTTACCATATTTATCCCATGAATTATTCATTTGTTTCTTTTCCCTCAAGCATGCACATATGCCAAATATCTAGAGTCAAATTCAGCTCACATATAAAAGCAAAGCATGAAATCACAGTCACAGACAAACGAAAATTAAAGTCTAGGCCTACTGACAATCGATTGGCTGCATATTCATGCTATAATAGTTTTATAACAGACATCTGGGGGCATCTACAGAACTTTATTACAATCTGACATCCTGACGTCATGTTTTTGAAAGAACCTCTGGTTACACTTTAACTTGTTACAGCGTAATTTTACATTTAAGTACTGATATTAATTAGCAACATGTAGGCTACTTACTATATTGTTAGGGTTAGGATTATGGTTTGGTTTAGGGTTAGTTGCATGTACTCAATTTATGCATAATTTTCTGTTATTATTATGAAGTACATGTAACATTCAGTAAGGACAATGTAAAATTAAGTGTAACCAGATCTCATATGCTTACCCACATAAAAAAAAGAATAAAACAGTAAAACTTAAAAATAAATATAATTATAATTTAAATTATTATAAGTTTTAGGTTTCATTAGTTAACAACCTTAGTTAACAACCTTAGTTAACATGAACTAAGAATGAAAAGTACTTCTACAGCATTAATTAATGTTATTAATATTAATGAGTTAATATTAATTTCAACATTTACTAATACACTATTAATACACTATTAAAATCAAAGGTTGTATTTGTTGACATTAGTTAATACACTGTGTTTTTGCAATTTGGTTTTGCATTGCAATTTTTAATAACTAACATTAACAAAGATGAATAAATACTGTAAATCACTGTTAGTGTTAATTAATACATTAACTAATGTTACAGCTGAATTTTCTGCATTATTACTGCAGTCTTCAGTGTCACATGATCCTTCAGAAATTATTATAATATGCTGATTTGATGCTCAAGAAACATTGCTGCGGCATTTTGGTGGAAACTGTGATTTCCAGGAGAATTTTTCCCTACAAAAAGAAGATAATTTATTTGAAGCAGAAATCTTCAGTAAAAATTTAGTCTTCTTTACTGTCAATTTTACTCTCAAATGGATACATCTGTGCTGAATAAATGTAATAATATCTTTAGAAAATAAATCTTTTGAACTGCAATGTAGGCTATATTAATATATTTTTATTTCAAGTTAACATTATGAACGAATATGAGTTTGCAAACGATTAATATTTAAATGAACACATGTATTAATAAATATATTAATAAATGCTGTAAAATCGTTGTCCATAATTAGTTTTTTGATACCTAACGTACTACTAACTATTAACGAATTTGAACCTTATTGTAAAGTGTTCATATTTCTTTTTTTACGATTCAGTCATGAGAGAAAAAAAGGTTCATCCCTTCCAAACAAGGGATGAAAAGAACAAATTACCCTTTGAGAAAATTCCCACTAACAGACATAAGCAACAAGCAACAGGACGTCTCATTTAAATTCAGCGGCAGTTTCTCGTTGATATACACACAGCGATAAAGGGACGGGTAATGGAAAGTGAGACACATGCATTAACGGTGAACTGATAACATTTTCAAGCACATTGAGAAATGCAAGGAGCAGTTTCCACCCCCTTCCCACCAAAAATCATCTAGTGGCACTACAAGCAGCTGTTTGTGAAAGGCTGGGGAGTTTGATTCTGCCTTCTCGCTGCACAGCTTGTGGCTCTACAGCAAAGTAGCTCAAGCGTTTCCTTCCTGAGGGGAATATGAAAAAGTAATGGTCTCGTCTTTCCCTTTTGTAACGGTTCCTCCGCAGATGTCTAATGAAAGCTGTGTCTCACAAAGGACAGTGGTTATACCATCTCAAGACAGATTGCTAAACGCATGTCTATTCACAGTCATAATAGAGTGGTGCAGGGATGACGTATTTTTGTAGGCCGAAACCAGGAAACGAGTTAGCATTAATAGCACTTTGTTCCATCGTCCTGAAGTCATGGCGTTTTTATGGGTTTTATGCTTGAAATAATGGTCTGTGGTGCACACAAGCTTAATATATTTTTACTTTTATTCTACGATCAAAAATACATCTCTTGTGAAGCTTTACTGCTAAAGCTTTTACTGGTCTTGTAAATGGCGGTTTCTAACAAGTGGCTAAATAGAACTACTGTGGCCAGTTGCATAAACTGTTAAGACTAGTCTTACAAGTTAGTCATCCAATTTTATTCTTTAAAACTGTTAATAACTTTTTAAAGTCAGTAACATAAAAACGTAGATTGGTTTAATTTGACACCGAACAGTAAGACTGATTACCCCTAACTAACTTCTAGTTGATCATACTAGTTCTTAAGACACAGTCTTAACATAATGGCTATGTTTATGCAACTGGCCCCCAGAAGTTGCCGGGACATTAAACGCCATCAGAACGAACAGGTAAAAAGGAAAACTAGTCCGCTTTCACAACTTTTTTTTTTTTTTAAAGACTGAAAGAGTTGACGGAAGCTTAGATATGGCGACGTTGAAGTCATTTGATCGTGGTGTAGTTTGTTTATAGCCAGCGCTTCGCTTTTTACTTAATTGTATTTTTTGTCAATTGTATTTATGCTTATATTCAAGTTGTGGTAATTTGTGAAGATTGTGAAAGAATAAAAATAATAATAATTATGAAAAAAACTGGGGTTTTGTCAAGGCGACCAGGGTGATGCTAACGGGTGGCCTACAAAAATACGTCATACCTGCACCACTCTATAAATGCACAAAAATGTGTACCTTTAGGGACAGCTTTGTCTTTTATCAATGGTACATACAAAGTTGTCCCTTAAAGTTACCACCTGTAAAATAAAAATATTGTTTCAATTAGCTATCACAACTTAAAATTTCACAATAGAATAACTCTCCCAGATTTAATTTGCTGAGATAACTCAAATATCAAAATTACTTAATATAACTTCACATTTCAAGTTTACTAAACTTAGAAATTTAGAATGTTTTTGCACTGCAGTGACAAGCTGTTGCACCCCTAAAGATTCCATATAGTGTTCAATAGTCATACAGTTATGCACTGAAAAAATTTATTTACAGTATTTAAGACAAAAATATTATTTAAAATCACTGAATCAAACTATGAAATATTGAAGTAGAAAGACTGAAGTAGTATTTTCTTGTAAAAACATACTCCAATAATCTTTGTTTTATTTACAACTTCAAAAAACGTTTATTTTTTATTAAGTATAGCTCCTTAGAGTAAAAACTGTAGGATAGCCACTTTTGCTGGGTAGGGCTAACTGAAAATAATTAACATATTTTTTAACGACGATCTTTTGCATACTGAATTTTGCCTTAAGCTTGACTTGATATCACACGGCAATAACAAACAGGTATTAACTCATATTTCCACATGGCATGTCTGCAAGACAACCATGAACCAACTGTAAAATAGCAGAATGGTTTGAAGAAAAAAAAAGAGAGATGAGAAAAAAGAGAGATTCAGTGGCCTTTGTTCAGAAAGAGCCAAACACATTCCTTTGAAGATTATCCTATTGGCTACTGAAGTGGCATTAAATCACTCACAGTTCAAGGTGAGCAGTTCAGTGGGAGGTTCCTTAAGAAAATCCATCCAGCTGAATAATTGACGTGTCTGAAAACCATCCATGAATATGCAAGAAGGGAATCAAAGTGTCTCAACCTCTCTCTTCCACCGGCCTCCTCTGGGATTCAACAGCACATCTGGGTTGCAGAGGAAGAAACACTCATTGTAGAGTGTTGAAGACCTCTGCCTCACCATGAAGGGTATTACTGAAATGAAATGAAAAAAAATCTAATCAAATATAATGTGCTAAGGCTGATAGCAAGATATCGAGGACTTCAGATGAAGCCAACTATGATTCAACATACACAACTGCTAAATGTTCTATATATTGTAATCATTATGATCACAGCTTGTAATAACTGCTTTAATGAGATCATTGTCTCTGCCTAAATGAATACATGATGTTAGCTAACTCAATGACTTATTATGCATTATCTTAGAACTGTACATTTCTGGACATATGTATGTTACTTGGACACAGTCAACTCTGATAACAAATTACTCTAAATTGTAAAGTAGAAACATGCATTTTCTGTAAAGTTGCTTTGAAACGATATACATTGTGAAAAGCGCTATACAAATAAATATAAATTGAATTGAATGTGAATATGTGTGCCACTGCTGTAATAAGCATGTAATAGACATGCAGCAGTTTTAACCATGTTGACCTATTTGATTAGTCTAATATGCAAATGCATGTGTTTAAAAGCAATTATAATCAATATTTTTTTTTATTTTTGTATAAATTTGTAAGACACATTGAATAAATTCAAAATGTAAAATTTCCCTCACATTTAGATTTGTGTGTCACAGTTGCAAAACTGATTCTCTCCGATTGTGTGACTTTAAATAAATTGAACATATTAATGTTTATACAAGAAGCTGTAAGTAATTAAAGTCGCTCTTTTGGACAGTTCATCTGTATGAGGAATTGCCAATCCAATGTAAATTTCAGACAGGCCTTCAACAAGAATGGCCTAATCCCACACCTTCACTCACACAGCATGCTATTGAATCAGGAAAGATTGGAATTATTAAACATGGAAGAGGGTTTAGATTATTAGTCCATGAAGAGGTTAATTTGCATAAACACACACAGAGACTCAGCTGCTTTACTTTACATGAATAAATGTCCACAATAAGTGGAGGTTTAGGAGTATTGGGTTTGTAACTATGAAAATTCATGCAAAATCCACCAACTGTGAATCATTAGTCTGATGTCAGTTATAAAATTGAATGCCCAACCTTTTCTCAAATGTTGTTTTATTACAACTGATGCTCTCAAGTAAAATTACATGAAATATAAAATGGACAAATAATTTTGTTAGGTGTTTGAGTTTGCATGCATGAAACTTTGTAAAGAAAATTCAATAAAAATCTTGTGAATAACGCCTAGACTGAGGAACCATCTTTGGAAAAAAAAGTTTTCGAAGTTGATTTTTTAGTTTGGCTCGCCTCCCATTCGATTACATGGAGAGGGCAGGGTTTATGACTGATAGTCTACTGCAGCCAGCCACCAGGGGGCGATAGAAATGCTTTGGCTGCACTTTTCAGGACATGTGCGGAACTTAAGTTTGAATAACTATTGTCAGGTTTATGATCCGTTCTAGGTACTCTTATCTGTTTTGTTTCCTTTAGTTCCTGTTACCTGCTCTGTTTAGTTTCGGTTTCCTTGGTTACTTATAAGTTTCACCTGTGTCTAGTTTGGTTTCCTTTGTTCTAATCCAGTATTTGTAGCCCTGTGTTTTAGTTGTTCTTTGTCGGTTCTCATTTAAGCATGTTTGCGTTATCCTCCCATCCTGCGTGTGCCTTTTGGATTATTAATAAAGATTAATAATAAAGAACTCTGAATAATAAAGAACTCCGAATTGTTTGTTACTCCAACGTCTATAGCATATATGAGGGCTGAACTACAATATTTATAGTTAAATAATATATATTGTTTAATCATTTCTTTATATATTTTTTTAATAAAATGCATAGATATATCACATTAATATTAACGATGAACAATATAATAATAATGATCATAATAATTAACACACTATATAACTGCATTATAAGTGTTAAGTTCAGCCTTCACCTAAAGTTGATTCATAGATGCACACATGTATTTCATAAAGAGTAAAAGTAAATGACACTAGCTCACATGTGCAGGATATATGATGTTTCTAAGACACTCCTGCAGTATTTCACACATGTGTGTGGCAATTATAGCAAATATAACCCCTGACAGCTCAGAAATTGAGGAACTGACCCTAGGGTACATATAATATTATCTATATTCCCTTTGGTGCCACCAGCATACAATACCTCTATTTCATTTCATAAGACATTAAAACATCGTCCTAAGAGAATGGTAATGGCCTTCCGCGCTGTGCTCTTCTAACCCTGCAGCGAGAGGGCAGAACAGAGAACCACATTTTACTGTCTGTCAAGCATGTAATGAGCTGTCACATTGTCTATGTGCTCATATGGCCCATTTCTTGACATTGCTTTGACTTTTCCAGATTTGTTTTAAAATATAGATGGCTAAAAATGGAAACATTCAACAATTCAGGTGAGACTAAGCTGTGGATCACTCAAATTAGGTTGATAATGTTTTTTTATGAGGTCAGTATGGAGTTAATAACATGAGTAAGTATATCATTTGAGATAACATTTCTCTTTTAGATTAAAAAGTTGACAAAAAAAAATCACAAATAAATAGCTTTAAAAATCCAAAAGTAATAATTATGTATAAAAAACAAAATGAAGGCATGTTACATTAATAATAAATTGCTAATTAGCTATGATGAATAATTAACAAGCCATGTTTTGACCGATTCCATATGTTAGCCTTAATTACTCATAACTATAATCCATTCATGGTTTAAAAACATGAAACATGTGATGTGCCATGCACTTTTTAAAGCAGCTCCAGATCAATAATTAGTGAAGGTCACTGGATTAATTGAGAGATGCTTTTGTCCCCAAATTTAGAAGCATCACAAATTATTTACATGGCCATTATTGTGAATATAGGAAAACTTAAAAAGAGTAAAAAGAAGAATTCTGGAGAATCAATAAATTATTAATAGTTTACCGCCATGGTGTGAATAATATGTAAATCCATAAAAAAGCAACTGTAATCTGACTATGAGCATTTAAAATGAACCAGATTACATGTAATCACTGCCTATTTACTCCTAAGAGTAATAGTTAATATAGTACCTTACTACAGTATAAGGTTAGCCTGGATACCAGTCGAACTTAGCCCCGTCCACAACATTTTTAGGTCGGGAAGTTGTCCAAGGGGACTGACCCAGTGACAAGCTGATGTACCCTTAATGAAAAATTTGGCTACACTTTATTTTAAGGTGTCATAACTGAGTAATATTAATTAACATATAATATTCATTTCTGGTACATGTGAGAAACTGCACACTTCAGTCACGGATGACATGAATCACACACACCAGCTCAGTCAGGGTGGTACAGCAGGGTGTCTTCAGGATCAGGGGAAGTTTATGAGGACCCCCTAACGAAAAGTTTCTACACAGGCACTATTAGTACATCCCATCAAGTCGGATTACTGGCATGGGAGCAGAAGAACTCGGGACGGCAGACGTGCAGATGATCAGTGTATGTGTGACACGTTTGGAATACAGCAAAAAGAAACATTTCTTGAACCGAATCAGCATATTTGAATGATTTCTGAAGGATCATGTGACACTGAAGTCTGGAGTAATGATGCTGAAAATTCAGCTTTGCATCACAGGAATAAATTATGTTTTACATAGTCTTCTTTTAAAAACATTTTTAAAAAACCGAACTTCTCAAAAATAGTGTATATCAATCCTCCAGAATGATATGCACATCAAAATAACTATGCTTTACTGTAGATGCAAAAACACCATTTAGAGACTCCATATGTATAACTATTTGTAAATCGCTGACTGTTGAGCTTCATGTTGGTGAAGTTGTTGACGTACAGTACACCTCTGCCAGCACTATTACTATTTCACATATAAATTCAGCCTGGGTGAGCATAAGAAACAGCTGCACGTCTCTGCTGTCCTGAGTTCTGCTTCCATGCCAGGCTGTAACCTGATGGGATGCTTTTAATAGTGCCTGTGTGGAAACCTTTCCAACATTGAAACATTATAATTGTCTGAGCACCATTAATAATCGTTAATAGCTAAGCACCAAATCAGTATCATGCTGGAGTAATGATTATGAAAATTCAGCTTTGCATCACAGAAATAAATTATACTTAAAATACATATTCAAATAAAAACCAGTTATTTCAAATTGTAATAATATTTCACAATATTATTGTTTTTACTGTATTTTCGATCAAATAAATGCAGCCTTTGTAAGCATAAGATCATCGTTAAGGATCCCAGCGACTCAAACAATACTGCTGTACCACATCTTTAGGGTCAATAAATCAATGGTGGATCTGCTTCCTTCAGGCCACTCATATCTTTATTGAGGACACAGCACGGCTGCCACACAAACTATAAACTCGATGAGCACCTTCATCAGTATGCCACTGCTTAGCATACAAATGCTTATTATTATTCATTCAAAATTTTGTTTGCATATATTTATCCCTGCGCAATTTAGACAGAACAGATTCAGTGTGCTATTTTAGAATAAATATAATGTATCATTATTATCAATTTTGTATTTGAATTGATTTTTGGTAATATTATTTAGGGACATATATTGATGAAATTGATGGAGAGTTTTTTTTCTATTGTCTTGTACACAGAAAAATGACACAAAAACACTCATAGTCAACAACACATCATATGAGACGACCTCACGCACTTCTCTCCTTAGAGTTGCACTGTTTTAACTAATTTAATCTAAATTCTGTAGACTTTTTTCATCCTATGCCAACTCTGTCATGGTGACTGTCAAATTGTTTTGATCATACTGAACTCTAGTGGCCAGATATGGACAATACATTTTATTTTGCATTTCATTTTTACCTTTCCATAACGATTTTATCAAACTAAAAAATGTCAGTGGTGATCCACAGATCATTTAAGTATCATGAAACAACATACATTTATATTAGTTCAAACTTCAGTGGGCTTTTTCAGTGCATTTATTTGCATTGTAATATTAATAGGGTAAAGTTATTTAAATAAGTAAATTCACATGCAAACCATGACCATCCAATCAATTCCTGATGGACAAAATCAAGTCCCACCCTATATTTTTTTCTTGTTCAAGACACCATTTCACTCGGATATACGTCACAATAAAACAAAAAAACAACAACACAACTTCTGTTTCCTGCCTTGGCTATAATAACATATTGAACATTTCAATCATATTACCCAGGGGAAAAGTATTTTTATTGTATTCCTTTTTTATCCACAGAAATATCCTCCTGAGACCCAGAAAAAAAATGTTTTGAATTTAGTTTTTTTCCATGTCATCACATTGTTTAGAGCATAAGAAACAAATGGTAAAAAAAAAAAATAATAAAAAAAAAACATTTTTGAAAAATGATATTTTATTCATATGTTATGCTATGTCCTCTGCTGTGGACACCAGCACTCAGTTGTTTAAAAAATAAAATGACATTAAATTATATGTATAAGCAAAAACAATGGGATTTTTTTTTCAATCACCAATAAATGTTGGGGTTTCAGGATTTATTTTAATTAAAATTTGTATAAAAACTATTCTCAACTATGTTATGAAAGATATAGCCTAATGGAATGAACTGATACACCATTTTACTTTATGCAATATGTGGGTAAAATGGCCATAAATTAATATTCCCATTTAATGAAATGTATCTATACGCTGTATCTAAATTGCTTGGAGCAACATTTAATGAAAAAAAGAAGTGTAATAATTGGAGTAATAATTAGCATCATTTTAATAATAATATCTAATATTTCATAGCAATATTGATGTATAACTTATTTCCATATTCACTTGTTGTGTCTCCCAAAATGCCTGATAAACATGATTAAGTCCTGGTGTCCTCTACAGTGGACATTTATGAAATCAACACCCTGTTCTGTAACAGAAAGTCATTTTTTGATTTGAAACCCCATAACGTTTTCCTGAGATGTTGGTTTATGAAATACAATTTGAAAAGTAGTCCGATTTAAATTATAATTACAATATATTATCATATTTCCATTAGAGTGCTACATTTGATCACTAAATTAATGTCAGACATTTTTAAAGACCAAGGAGAAGTTGTTTTCATGGTGAAACCTCCAAACATTTGGTATATCTGAAAAGTCCTGAATGATCTTTACAGGACACCCAGCTTGTGACATGTGACATGTATGGTGTCAGAGAAATTCACTAAAATATCATGTCCACTACAGTGGACAAAAGCCTATTCCTGGGTCCCAGGAGGACATTAAAGTTGGCCTAGCCTACTATAGCAAGCCATAACACAAATATGATGCTATTTTAGATTTAATTTGTAGAATACACAAACATTATTATAGTCCTATGACTTTTGACTCAGAACTCTAATACAGTTTATATACAAAAACCAACCAGGTGTTTTCACATAAAAGTAAAAGCAATTGTTTTCTAACCCTCATTAGCCCGGTTACTCGCACCACCTTGTGGCCTTAAACGGGTTCAATTTCTGAACGATGTAAACAAAATGACAGCAAAAATATTGACAGTTCCGTTTAAGCAAAGTATGTAAATTCCAGTTATCGTCACTCAACTCTTTTATATCATTCAAGCCAACGGTCATGCAATAGGATATTAGACGTTGTGTTTGTTTTGAGACTTTTCAGTTCATGAAACTCACCGGCGGGCACATCAGCGTCACGGGAGCGAGCACGTCTAGGCTCCGCCTTCTCCTCAACTTTGTTGTCTCTGCGGACGCGCGCCAGATCGGATCACTCGACTCGCAGCATCTTTCTGAAGGACATGACTAGACTAAACGGACAGAGAATGGATGCAAACGTCGTGGTACTTGGCACAGACAATGTTGGGAAATCTGGTATGTTTTTTATTTATTATTATATACTATAAAATACATCCATAAAATGCATTTCATTTTTTTTAGTCATCTTTTGTCACTTTTTAACACCTTGCCATATAAGCAAATGCTCATACAAGTTTGTTTTGTAGCACTTATCGTCCGATTCCTGACTCGTAGATTCATCGGGGAATATGGGGATATTGGTATGTTGCCCTATTCACTAATACATTACCTTTAATATGTTTGACATTTTTACTAACTTCTATGCTTTCTCCACAGAGTCCCTTTACACTCACAATGTCGTTGTGGATGGACGAGAGCAAACTCTGAATATATGGGATGCACCATATTCACAGGTGATTCAGTGTTTCAGAAACTGTTGTAAACATTCAAGTTAACTTTTTTTGTCAACTATTTAATCTTTTCAGATATCCCCAGTGAAGAAAACAGCATAAACCTCTAAGATGACGTGTTGGTCTGAGCTGGCCTAGTTTGGTCCGGACCAAAAAATAAATTAATTGAGTCCTGGTCTGCTTAGCGCTCACATTGGCATTTAACACCAAAACTAAAGATACAAAACCTAAAGGCATTGGGATATTCACAACCTGATTGGTCGGCTTATTACGTATATTTCATTACGGAACTTACCAAACATCCAAAACAATGTGTGCTGGGCTAAATGCGCTCGTTGTATGTGCGTAGCCTACATATGATGGTATTTAACCAGCTGAGAACTCGTCAAGTGTATAGGCATCAGAACCGAATCTCCTCGCAGCAGATCTTCATTTGTGTGTGTGTGATGGAGGGATTCCAGCCACTGTTTTGACTCCTTTACACATTTTATTAGCTCTTCACAAGTTAGCATGGTCAAAATACCATCATATGTAGGCTAGAGACACATACAACAAGCGCATTTAGCCCAGCACACAGCATTGTTTTGGATGTTTGAGAAGTTCCATCTCAGAATAGGTGACCTTATTTCTTGGTCCGGAGCAAATTAACCAAGCGAACCAAACTACAAGTGTGAACACACTCTTAGAAGTAGTTAGGATCTTGTCAGGCTAGGGAAACCATTTTAAACCAGCTAAGACCATCAATTCAGATTAGGCTGGTTTCTACTGTTAGTCAATAAAAAATCCTAAATAAACCATCTGAAGTGTTGAATAAATATGCGGTGGTTGTCTTCTCATCAGGACCTGTCCTTCGAATCCTTGATGTGTGAGAAAAGAGTCCAGTGGGCAGATGGCTTTGTGCTGATCTACAGCATCTGTGACCGAGCCAGTTTCAACGCAGTCTCCAGACTCATCCAAACAATCAAAACCGCTAAGGACTTTCTGGGCTTTGAGAAGATGCCCATAGTTATTGTGGGAAACAAGAGAGACCTGCACCATCGCCGTACGGTCCTCAGCGAGGAGGGCAGGCTGCTGGCGCTCTCTGCCGACTGTCAGTTTTATGAGGTCTCGGCTGCTGAGAACTACCACAGCGTCCTCATGGTTTTCCACGGGCTGGTGGATCGCATCAGGGAGTCCAGGGTGTCTGTGAAAAAGTTAGCAGGCATCAAGGGCATTGTGAAGAGCATGTCTGCAGTGTTCGCCCGCAAGCGAACGGATTCGTTGTGAAGCTGGCGAGAGCTCTGGAAATAAAGCTCACTGTATGTGGTCTGATATGACCCATTTTAAACCATCGAGAGGGACGAACTATTGCTGTGGCTCCTATGAGGGTCCGGGATCTCTCACATGACTACAGCTGGACCTTCCACAATGAGATTGTCTTAGTTTGTCTGCTAAAGTGATGGCATCCATTGAGAATGTGTTGAAGGTGGAGAGTTCTCAATACAATGCTTAAGATGCTATGTGGTAGCAGATTATAGCAATCAAAAGTGGAGTTAATATTCCATAGCATGATCTCATTTGCTTACTTTAAGCAGGAAAGTTATCAGTGCTTCTGCTAATAATCATGACGAGTGTTGGCAACAGGTAAAAACACTCTGGTGATGACGGCCATGGGAGTCATTCATGATTCAATGCTGTGTTCTAAAAATATAAGCAGACGCAAGACGACAATGTCTTCTGCTACATTTATCAAATACAAAAGTCTCCCACAGTATCATACCGAGGAGTTGTCGTCAGCTCAAGGCCGTCTTGAAGTTTAATCGCAATGGACTGTTTGATGATTGCGTCTATGTGCATTCAAATAACAGCACAATGTGTTTTTTCCCAGCTTCTTTTCTGAGGCTGGTCAAGTGCTTTATGAAGAACAAACCACACTGTGTAATTGTGCTACAAAATATAATAAATCACATAAAGACTTGAATGCCAATGCACAGAGCAATCATCATATGAATATGCTGTTTTTGTATTGAATTACACCAAAATCATGTATTCGATTTCAAAGTATGTTAACTTCAGTTGATGAAAGATTGCTAAAGTGAAACAAATGGATTGAATACGTGGTGTGCAGCTGACAGATAAATGTGTATTTATTTGTCATATATTTATAGACCACATAGACTTCACAAGTATGCATGTAAACATTTTGATCTGCTCTTTCATTCTGATATAATGACTAAAGAGGATTAGCTCAGCAAATGTTGTAATTATTCCTGTTATTCATATTAAAATATGGAAAATGTCAGGCTCAAAACAGTCACAGGCTATTTTCTTCAATTATTATGCTGTATGTGTTGCATAAATCATCTAAAAGAACTGAATAACCTTTGCTGTAATGGTTTGCTGTAACTGTCATTACATAAAAACTGAGGACTTTTTCATCGAGCACATTGTCCACTCAAAAACTAATAGAGGCAGTGACATGGCAACAACAACAAAAAAAATTATTATGACTTAAATAATTTATACTGGTACTTAATGAGTCACAACTGTGCAGTTTTTGTTTAATGAACCTGTTGTGTAATGATAAAATCTCATTCCTCACATCTTGGTTTTGCAAGGGAATCTTTTGGAAAAAGTGTATGATCACCAATTGCTGTGACTGTTGATACAATAAAATATCATTGAAATTTTGTCAGGATTTGCCCTGTGTCATTAATGATATTTGCACCATCTCTGCAATTGCAGTTAGTATTATATAATCAGTCACAAATAACACAAGACATTTGTATATTCCTTACAACACACATTTTATTATTACTAAAGATATTTTTCTTAGCTACTCTATAGCTAAAAGTTTGAGGTCAGGAAGATTTTTTGTTATTGAAAAATCAATATTTTAATCTAGCAAGGATGCATTAAAATGATCAAAAGTTACAGTAAAGGCTTATATAATGTTTAAAAATATTGTCATTTTAAATTAAATGCTATTCTATTGAACGTCATTTAAAGACTCCTGAACAAAAGCACGGTTTCTACAGAAATCTTAAGCAGAACAACTGTTTTCAACATTGATAATAAAAAAAAGTTAGATCATAGTATAGTAAAATCTTACTGACCGCAAACTTTTAAATAATAGTACTGTATATTAGTTCTCCAGAATGATTTATGTGCACAACAAAATACATTTGCTTTATTATAGAAAATAAATGCAAAAACAGTTCAGAGCCTCCACATGTATAACTAGGTCACTGACTTGAGACTTTAAAAACCATCGCTCCATTCTCACTCGCCGTTCCTGCCGTTCGGCACTGTGTGAATGTTAGAAGAGGAGGAGGAGATCTTGGTGTAATCTGTCAGACTCTTCCTAGAGGATCAGTGGTTGGAGGATTTCTTGTTGCTACCCCCAAGAACTACTTTCTGCTGCATAGGAATCTGCTTTATTAACTTCTTCTTCAGCTGACGGGTTTCCTCCGATATCTCTTTGGGCTCTTTAGTCTTAAGAGGTGGCATTTCAGAGTTGTCACTGGGACTGTGCATGTGGTCTCCTAAACTGGACTCCAGCACCGGGGAGCCACTCAGACATTCTTCTGCTCCATCTTTCCCAGCCAGTTGGGAACCTCCTGGCTTGGAAGATCGCCTAGGAATCTGTTAGGAAAGAAAACAAAAGCCATTCTTTAGTTTTCCACATGTGAAGGATCTCAAAGGTAGCAGAGATTATGGAATTTGGAAGTCAAGTACTGTTCATTCACATGAACGCATGAGTAGTAAAAAATATGCAAATGTCCGAGAGCTGTATAGCTGAAATGAAAAACATCAAGTATTCTTTGTCAGACATTAATGATAATGAAAGCCAAAGAGTGCTACTTCACAATGAGGACTTGTATGTGGAATATTGTGGAATAATAGCTTTGTTTTCAATGGCTAGGCCTAAATGCGGTTGGCCTGTCTCTTTTACTAGTTTCAAACACAAAATCATTTTTGACTATAATACTGTAAACCTAGTATTTGGGGAATAACGATTCTCTAAAATACAAAAAGTCCCTGAAAATACCATCAGGAAGGTAGCCTGGGTTTCCCCATACTGCCTTGCTCGCAGCGCGATTTCATTCACGCTGCTAGGCAGTCTGGACACCATGGAACAAATTTTCCCCTGAAAAAGGGAACCAATCACAGAACGGGGAGGGAGCAGCAAGATGATGACGACACCGAAGTAGTTTGTTTATATCAGACTCGACGTTACCTTCTACCCTCATGTTTATCTTGCACAAACGGTAATATTCGCTAAACGCCATCGTGTACAAATAAATCTTTGACCCATCGTCTTTTTCCTCGTCAAATTTCTCTCACTCTACATACGTCATCTGGTATAATTGAAGCGATTGGCTATGAGCTACATACAGGCGCATTTGATAGACATTCAAAGCGCCCAATAAACGGCTCTGGGCATTCGTAAACCACGCCTCAAATACGAGAAAATGCACACGTAGTTCCCAGACCAAGTCTCAATGAGACTTGGTCTGACGTTAGCCAGGCTATCAGGAAGGAACAAGTCACACAACATCTCCCCATATGTGGACTGACAGCCAGCTGCTATAGGGCAGAGTAACTTTGGTGCCAGACCTATTGGAGTCTCCTCTTTTTGTCTAGCTATTTTATGGGATCCCAAACAGTCCCAGGCCAGGGGTTAATTAGGGAGGGATGGGTCTGTCTGTGGCCAATTACAACTCTCTATCACGTTCCCTGACCTCCATTGCCTCCAAAGTCTAAGTGACTGAGCTCTGAGCAACAGTGAAGGCTTAAGATCCACCTCATTAAAGGAATAGTTCACCCAAAAATGAAACTTCTGTCATTATTTATTCACCTTCAAGTTGTTCCAAACCTGTAGGACTTTCTTCTTCTTTCTACTTGTGTAAAGAGATATTGGAAAACATAATAACAAAAGAAAACACAGCCAAATATAAACAAAAAGAAAATTCAAAAAGAAAAAGGCAAAGACAAGGCAAAGTATTATGGCACAGGGGCCTAATTGGCAAGGTTCTTGTAAAGAAATTGGAATAGCAAACAAAGTAAAAAAAAAAAAAACCCAACAAAACACAAAAACAACAAAATCGTACACTATGCAAAGGTTTATGGCACAGCGCCTAAATGAGTGGTTCTGGCACAAAAATTGGAAAAGAAAGACCAAAGAAAGTTTTTGTGAAATTTTCTGTAGAAGAGCACCTTATCTACTGCTAGAACGTGAAGTAACGTGTGGCCTCGGCGCTCTTCGCTCTTAACACTGTGGTGCTATCAGAAATCTTCCACTCCAGACTTTCCACTCAGTTAAACTCACCCAGATCCTTATAAAACACGCACACGCAAGCGTCAACGTATCTCTCCCTCTCACTTCTACAGATAAGCTCATGAACAAAAACAACAACAGACAAAACAACCCAGATCTCTACAGAATGATAAGATCATCTGTGAGACGTGACTCACTTCTCAGTCTACACACATTTTTAAAACAACATATGTGTAACAAAGATACCAAGGCAATCAAGTGTTCCCAAAACTCTCTAAATGTGTTTTAATACAACGCTAAAGCAAAATCAATGCATTTTGCGAGTTAATTACTGGGGAAAGGATTAATAAACCTGAATTTTTGTTTTGTTTTGTGAATTTTAGGTTTCAGGTAAGGGATAAGGGATATTAATAACTCAACCTCATGTCGTTCCACACCTGTAAGAACTTCGTTCATCTTTAGAACACAAATGAAGATATGTTTGATGAAATCCGAGAGCTTTCAGTCCCTCCATCAGACCTCCAAGGTCCAGACGATAGGAAAGATATAATTAAGGTAATCCATGTGCCTCCAGTGGTTTAACCTCAGTTTTAGGAAGCAACACAAGTGTTCTGTTCGCACAAAAAACATAATTTACCACGTTTTTATGAAAATATTGACCTGCAATCCAGTAGGGGGAGCACAACAACGCATGCGTGTTGTGTTGACTCGAGACCGGAAATTGTTATGTGAACACGCTTTGGATAGTATTATTTTGTCAAAATAAAATTTTCAAACAAAGCACTTGTTTTGCACCTCTCTGTGCGGGCCTCGACCCCGGGTCTCCGACATGGGAGGCGGGCGATCTAACAAAGAGGCTAAAGACCACAGTCTCTAACATCTGTCACTACAGCACCTCTTGAGATCGGGGGAGTGAGGTTTACTCGCACAACTCTCACTAGCTGGCCTACGTTACACATGCTACGTAGAAAATGACAACACAAGAACGCCTGGCCAATGAAAACATAAACCAGGCACTCAAGACAAGAGCACACACAAGACAAGAGCGCACAACGAGGGAATGAACACTCAATCCGTGCCTCGCAACAAGAGACAAAACATGGAGCATGAATGTCCGAACCCCAAAAACTGAACCGAACCCGAGCTAGATAGAAGTGTCAGGATCCGAACATACAGCGTATCATACAGACAAAAGAGCGCACTGTTCAAGCTAACTCTGAACCGCAAGCTCACAACGACAATACAGTTGAGTGTCAGGGCTCTTTTACCAATCTAAGAATAAACCAGACTGAAGTGATAGAATACTGACATTATGCAACTGCACTCACAAGCATTGAGTCAAATTGCCTGTGTGCAATTCGTTGTGTGACAGACGTCATCTTCCAGCTGCTTTCTGGGTATTGTGATGTAATCATCAACACCTCTGTGCCCAGTCCTTTCACTTCACGTGTTTGTGCAAACGGTCTGTGGCTAATTACAATATCAGACCTTGTTTCCCAGAAGCAACCAGTATGGTTTGTACTGGTGGACATCTTCCAACAAGACTCGCCTGCTGTTTTTCAAGGAATCCCAGACCAATATGGCAAGAAGAGCGATGGGGAACTTTGAATGATTCATTACATTTCTCTCTGATCTCATCTGGTATACACATTGTCACATATTTTGATGTCAGTGCGAGTTGCTTTTAGTTAAAACAGATCAAACATGAGTTTTAGTCAGTGACTAGCCTTAAACCTTGTCTGTGAAACTATAGGGATTAGAGTCTTTGTATAATATATTTTGCAGTGACACAAGGCCAAGTGTCAAACTGTGCAATTATTCACAGAATATGAATGATAAAGAATGAATGTATTGCAATAAATATTTTATGGCTGAATTAATTTTAACATTTCAGTTTGACCTGCATAAGAGCAGTTACATAAACATAAAAAATACTTCATTATCGTCAAAATCAAATCAAAAATAAAAATCAATTCTGCTTAAGCTCAGAGAAGCTTGACACTAAAATCAAATTCATTCTATAATAATTCTATATTCTTTTTATTTGTATTATTTTCTTAATGAGGATTTTTTTTAAAGTCTCTATGCACACCAATGCTGTATTTATTTGATTAGAAGTACAATAAAAAACAGTTATATTATGAAATATTATTACAATTTTAAATACCTGTTTGATATTTTAATATTTTATAAAATGTAATTTATTCCTGTGATGCAAAACTGAATTTTCAGCATCATTACTCCAGTCTTCAGTGTCGCATGATCCTTCAAAAATCATTCTAGTATGATGATTTGGTCAAGAAACATTTATTATTGTTATCAGTGTTAAAAATAGTTGAGCTGCTGTTAATATTTCAATGAAAGCATTAGCATAAACTTGACTTATGGTTAGGCTGAGGACAGTTAGACAATGCCAGAACGTCATTCATACACCCCGATTCCCTGAATAACATCCGTCCACGTTTGACAAGTCACCAAAAGAACATCCAAGAACGCACTGATTAGTCACGATTTAAATTATGTGTCTCCATGTCAACTGACTTCTCGGATATGTGATTGCCTGGCATTGTCATTACCTACATGTTTGCCATGGACTCTCTTTGTGCATAGAAAAAATAATAATAACTGAAGAATGGATAACATTGAAGATAGCTGACAACAAAAGAGATTAGCTTGTTATAAAAGCAATATTCTTTTTAATATTAATATTTACCAGACCACGGAGAGTCTGATTTTAAAGTAAATAAGTCAATATGAAAGTGTGCCCTCATGATATTTAAAATATGAAATACCACTGAGGGCACACTGTGACAATCTTACATTGATTTTCACATAAAGACTTTGTCAAGCTTTGCGGGAGTCAGGAATGTGTGAACTATAAAACGCTGTGCGCTTAAGTGGACCCTCTTGCTAAAAAAATGACATAAAGAATTAAGTTAACTGTTCAAAAATTCTAGTAATCCAATATCCCTGTGCCATTCCTGAGATCTCCAGTGGAGCCTAAAAAGGCCAGAGGCCGATCTGATTTCCAAACATATTGCGGTTGCACTTTATTTTAAGGTTTCATTGTTACAGTGTAATTATATATCTAAGTACTGAATAATATTAAGCAACTACATGTACTTACTATAGAGTTAGGGTAGGATTAGGATTTGGTTGAGGGTTAGTTGCATGTAAATATGCATAATTTACTATTATTACTATGGTAAGTACATGTAACATATGTAACAAGGGCACTGTAAAATAAAGTGTTACCCATATTTCTAAACATGGCCCATACAATTGTTATGCAATGCATGTTGCACCAAATTAAAACTTCAGTATCTCATAGTAATTACAAATGCTCATAATCTAACACTACTGTTTTAATATAAATAATTAAATATAAAATGTATAATAATAATAATAATAACAATAAATACACACTACAGTTTATAAGATTGGGGTTGGTAAACCTGAAAGTCTCTTTTTCTCACCAAGGCTCCATTTATTTGATTTTAAAAAAAAAACTGTAAAAACAGTAATTGTCACGTTCAGTTCAGTTTAGTTTTGTTCATGGACCTTCAGCGTGTTTCTTTGTTCAGTTTCCCCTACTCGTCTGAACTCCTTGGTTACCGTCATTATTAATTGTGTAATGTGCGACAGCTGTGTTTAGTAATTATCCTCGTAGTGTTCACTACTTGAGTTGTTCCTTCTCCTGCACTCCTTGTCCAGTCACTGTAATATCTACACTGTCGTGTTAACGTGTGTTCATTCTTGCTGAATAAAAGTATGCATTTCTTTAAAAAAAAAAAAATGTTACTGACCCTATTTTGAATAGTAGTATAAATAAAATAAATAAAAAAAAGAAAGAAACTAAAATAAATAAACTGTTATTCAATTGCTACTTAAGTTTAAAGCATTATTAAAAGTTGTTAAACCCAGACAGGAACAGTAGCCCCTCGTCTGCCTGCAAAAAATAGTCAGATCAGATCTATAATCTAGACTCGTCTGTTTTTGATTAAATCCTTATGTGTGGATCTCGTCTTCACACAATACTTCACAAATGGGTCGAAAACATGTCTGCACACGTGCTTGTGCTGCGCCGGGTGCCCTGTCTTCTCAAAGAAAGTAAAACTTAACCCGCTTGACAATAAACCATAAAATACAAGCAGGATTAAAATGTATTTCAATTCAATTTCACCAATTGTTGAACTATAGACTTAAAGTGCTCCTATTATGCTTTTTCAGATATTATCTTTCATGCAGTGAGTTACATAGCTGTCTGCAAATGTAAAATGTCTGCAAAATTCAAAGTGCATGTCTCCTGAAAGAAAGAACCGATTCTGAACTGCAAAATAAGTCAGTAATTCCAGCAGCAATTAATTGAAATGATGACATAATGATATCATATTTAAAAAGAACATCACACACCTGACGAAAACATTTCTGGAGCTTTATAAGGAATCTGCCGAGCGACCAAAACAACACAAAAGTTATTTTCCATTATTTCACGATTTCTAGTAGCCTATTTGTAAAAGCTTTACATTTTTAGTTCAATTTTATAATTAGCAATTCATTTTATTTGACCTGTGAAGCAGATTTGAGTGACAGCATTAAAGATTCTTAAGGGTCAAGAACATTTTTCTAATGGCAATACAGACATCATTTCTTTCATGTGTGTAAGACTCAAATAAAATGATTAGGTGATTATTCCCTCACTAATAAATCTCTCAATGATCAAAACTGGCTGTGTCTATTGTCCGTGGTTCAATAGGGAATAGGGTACTCTTGTAATTAAGTAGCAGTGGCCGGGACAGACTTTAAGTATCACCTCCGCTTAAAAAGATGCAATCTAATCCTGTTTACATGAAATAAGCTCCTCCCGAGAAAGTTCGAGTTTACGGACCTGTTGCCATGACAGCAACTCCGGGATGAGCTTCGAAGAGCCTAACAATCCGGAATCATGTAAAATCACCAACCGTAAAATCCAGATAACTGAGTAATCCACGTACGATATTGTACTGTATTTCAGCTACTCGACTAATCAAATCTGAGAACTGGAACTATGCTTAAATTCGGCTCTGTGAAGTAAAATGACTAACTTCTTAAATTATGAACCTCTTTAATTAACCTTTTTCTAAAGTGATGTATCCAAGGTGATCTTAAACACTTGTGAACATTAAACACTATTAAAATAATTCAATGTCGCTCTCAATCTAGACAGAATCCATGAAGGAAATATTCCCCTGCTACTGTATGTATGCAGAGCTGTGTGTGTGATCACAGCAGGCGTTGAGGTGTGTGTGTTTGTTTGTGTCTGTATGTATTGAAGAAGGTCCATTCACATGTGAAGAGTCCACGTGAACTAGATTTCAGACGCGTCAAAGCACGTGAGGAGCCAAATCAAATCAAACCTGAAGACTCACTCACCAGCCCATAATAAGAAAGGTTGTGCAGCGCTCGCTCCCTGACTGCGCCAAAGGAACCCAGGACCATGTTGACTCCATCCTTAGCCAAGTTGAAACTGGTTTGAGGGGTTTTCTTTACATTACCCAGTACAGATTCATTGACTTTAAGTAACTGCTGCCCTAATCCACTGACCAGACTCGGCAGCCCATTACTCTGCAAGAAAAAATAGCATCTTAATATGAGTGTGCAAGGATGATTAAGCAAACAAACAATCCAACATTTTTCTTACGCTTTTATGGAGATCTGTTTATTACTCTCCAAATAGAGTAAAAATACTATACAGAATGGTTTCCTGCCAGGACTGCAAATGAAAGTGTTGTGTAATATTGCTTAAATCTCCTTGCCCATCAATAAAAATGACCATTGACAATGTAATGTTTCTGGTGCTTTTTTAAAGGTGTGGTGACATTGGTAAAAAAGGGTCCACAGTCTATTGTCAATAGTGTAGCGGTGTATGAAGCACTGCTCACACATAAGTCACTTTAAAACCATGCAGCTTTCTGTTGGTCAATGCACTCGAATAGTGAGCAACTTGAACTGTGTGGAGAACTTTTTTGCCCTCACATGAAACTCCTGATTGCACAGATTCAAGTTTCACCCTCAACATTTACACTGGTAAATGTGACTGCACCTTAAGACTATACACTCACCTAAAGGATTATTAGGAACACCTGTTCAATTTCTCATTAATGCAATTATCTAATCAACCAATCACATGGCAGTTGCTTCAATGCATTTAGGGGTGTGGTCCTAGTCAAGACAATCTCCTGAACTCCAAACTGAATGTCAGAATGGGAAAGAAAGGTGATTTAAGCAATTTTGAGCGTGGCATGGTTGTTGGTGCCAGACGGGCCGGTCTGAGTATTTCACAATCTGCTCAGTTACTGGGATTTTCACGCACAACCATTTCTAGGGTTTACAAAGAATGGTGTGAAAAGGGAAAAACATCCAGTATGCGGCAGTCCTGGGGGCGAAAATGCCTTTGTGAATTTTCATTTGTGAAGCCACAACACGCACAACCTTGAGGCGGATGGGCTACAACAGCAGAAGACCCCACCGGGTACCACTCATCTCCACTACAAATAGGAAAAAGAGGCTACAATTTGCACGAGCTCACCAAAATTGGACAGCTGAAGACTGGAAAAATGTTGCCTGGTCTGATGAGTCTCGATTTCTGTTGAGACATTCAGATGGTAGAGTCAGAATTTGGCGTAAACAGAATGAGAACATGGATCCATCATGCCTTGTTACCACTGTGCAGGCTGGTGGTGGTGGTGTAATGGTGTGGGGGATGTTTTCTTGGCACACTTTAGGCCCCTTAGTGCCAATTGGGCATCGTTTAAATGCCACGGCCTACCTGAGCATTGTTTCTGACCATGTCCATCCCTTTATGACCACTATGTACCCATCCTCTGATGGCTACTTCCAGCAGGATAATGCACCATGTCACAAAGCTCGAATCATTTCAAATTGGTTTCTTGAACATGACAATGAGTTCACTGTACTAAAATGGCCCCCACAGTCACCAGATCTCAACCCAATAGAGCATCTTTGGGATGTGGTGGAACGGGAGCTTCGTGCCCTGGATGTGCATCCCACAAATCTCCATCAACTGCAAGATGCTATCCTATCAATATGGGCCAACATTTCTAAAGAATGCTTTCAGCACCTTGTTGAATCAATGCCACGTAGAATTAAGGCAGTTCTGAAGGCGAAAGGGGGTCAAACACAGTATTAGTAAGGTGTTCCTAATAATCCTTTAGGTGAGTGTATATGCCTACACACTCAAACAAATAATCTAGGTCAAATAGTGAAATTGGGAAGTTCAATGAGGCGTATGAATGTTTATATTATTACAGTAAATGCAGGACAAAAAAAGCAGGACATAAATAGCTAGCCAGAAAATGTTTGGTTAAAATATTAAGAACTGAAGTGAAGCTAAAAAGGTCAATATTTGAAGTTTATGTAAGTGGCAAATATTTACAATGGTCTTACTAGAACTAGTGATGCTGGAAAGATCCACTAACCTGGAGCTTCTCATGCTCATTATTGGTCAGACCGTGCTGTTGCCCATCTTTCAGAAATGCTGCTATAGAGCTCGGGAGTCCTAGTATCACACCTCCTATAGTCTTCATTGTCTTCATGGTATATTCAACCTTAAAAAACACAAAATCAACATTTACACCACAGACAACTTTTTTGGTTTGTTTATTGCTTATACATTTTTTAGTTTTAGTAAAGACGATAGATTTTGTATATACTTTAATGCAAATAAAATGCATGTGCCTGATTTACTGGGCTCTCTGTTTGAGTCTACTGGATTTGCAGTGTGTAGTAATTTGGCGTACTAAGTGTGCTAATTGAGCGAGCGCTATGCACAACTGTGGTTTCCAAAACGAGGGCCCTTAATTTGCTGTGGGCTCTGTGAAGAGTTGTACACTTCAAACACTTCAAAAGGAAACATGTGCTCAACACTGAAGCCACGTTTTGTACTTGTTGGAAGGACAAACTAACACTTGAATACTGTTTGCTGCTTACCAGGGGACTCACGCCAGGGATCTGTGTGACCAGTTCCTGACCTTGACGTTTGGAGCGCTGGAGCTGTGCCGCGGTCTTCTCAAAGGCACGTCTGCAGATGGTGTCGGCCAGCGCTCTCAGCCTGCTGAAACTGGGATTCTGGCCAGAGGATCCAACATCAGACTCCTGCTCTCTCATACTCCCATCATCCTCTGCAAAAAAAAAAAAATGTGAGGACATAATAAGCGGAAGGGTGGTATTAATATTGCTTTCATGTTATTTTATAGAGATTCAAACACACACATCTTATTCGCTCACTCTCTGTGACAATAGACTGTGAAAAGGATCACAGAACGGTTACAATTCCTTTATGCAGCAGAAATAAAAAACAACAATGGAATGAACAGACTAAGTTATTGAAAAGGTTTGGGATCAGCAAGATTTTAAATGTTTTTGAAAGAAGTTTCTTATGCTCACCAAGGCTGTATTTATTTTTGATCAAAACTACAGTAAAAACATGATGTACATTTAAAATAACTGTTTTTTATTTAAAAATGTAATTAATTTCTGTGATGGCAAAGCTGAATATGCTGATTTCCTCAAGAAACAGTTCTTATTATTATCAATGTTGAGAATGGATGTGCTGTTTAATATTTCTGTGGAAACCTTGATACCATTTAAAAGTTTGGGGTTAGTACTCAGTAAGATTAAAAAAAAAGAAAAGTAAGAATGCATTAAATTGATCAAAAGTGTGGGTAAAGACATTTATAATGTTACAAAAGATTTCTGTTTCAAATACAGGTTGAAATCTTTCTATTTATCAAAGAAGCCTAATAAAACATTTGATATAATATTATTACTGTATAAAATAATATTATATATATATTATTTAATAATATAACAATTATTAATAATTGAGCATCAAATGATTTCTGAAGGAGCATGTGACACTGAAGACTGGAGTAATGATGCTGAAAATTCAGCTTTGATCACAGGAATAAATTACATTTTAAAATATGTTAAACTGTTATTTCTAATTGTAATAATATTTCACATTGTTACTGTTTTTACTGTATTTTAAATAAATATCTATAATTACTAATTACTTCATTTTTGTTAACTATAACAATGCTATGATTTTATTCATGTTTTCATTTTCTTTTACACTGTTGCTTTTCCATGAATTGTTTTGTGCAGGCTTCACATTTTACCCGGTATGTGACAACACTGTAACAACTAGCACCAGTTTCCGATATAGTGGGGGAAATGAATTCCTCCGGGCTAGAAAACGACAAAAACAAAAAGATGGTGGGAGCACTAAATCTTCAGGTCATAGATGATGTAAGGGTTAAAAAGAGAAATTCCTCAGGAAGCACTTCCTCTATGTAAACAGAACAAACACCACCCAATGTAATAATGACACACATAACCAAGCTCCAGGCTACAGAAGCATTCAGGCCTTCTCGCTCTATAACCAACATTAAATGCAATCCAATTCAATTTACAAAGGCAGACAAAACACACACTAAACAGATTCCCTCTGCTGAATGTACCATTAAACATGGCCCCAGAAAGACACAACCATGAAAACTGTTTTGGGATAGAAATAACCGGCAACGTGCTGCTTCTTTAGGGCCTCGTGAGGAAGGAATTACCACATTCGACACACTTTTACAGACACTGATAAACAAAGGATAACCAAAAAGAGCTGTACACGGGAAACGTTTCTGTTTCTAAGGAATTAAAGGAATCATTGCCTCTGAGCAGAAAGGTGTCTAAAGCCGGGTTCACACTGTTCGATTTTGGCCACGACTTGGCCATCTGAGACAAATTTTGAAAATCCTAAAAGATTTCTCTGATCCTGGGCCAAAATCTGAAGTCTTTCACGCTTTTG
The DNA here is from genome assembly GCF_949319135.1 of Squalius cephalus. Lineage (NCBI taxonomy): Eukaryota > Metazoa > Chordata > Actinopteri > Cypriniformes > Leuciscidae > Squalius > Squalius cephalus. Next base: position 7,271,052 of record NC_137127.1, on the reverse strand, counting down.
GTGTGAAAGGTCCTTTAAATGTGCCAAAAGCTTGCAAGCAAACCAAGCCTAGGTGAGAAAAAGTAAAACAAAAGTAATGTAATGCAATACTTTCCATTAAAACGCAGACTTACTTTTTTCAGATAGAAATGCATAATTATAACGCATTACTTTTAAAAGTAACATCCCTTAACACTGGTCAGGAGCACATCTAATGCACACTTTGTCTTTAGAGAGGTCACGGTTCTCCTTTTCAGTGTTATTTTAGTATTATGTACATACTATTATATTTTGAAACAGCTTTTATTGTTTTATTTTCATTTTAATTTTATTTTTCAGTAATTTTGTAATATAGCCTATCTATATATGTGTATATATATATATATGTATATATATATATATATATATATATATATATACACACACACATATATATATATATATATATATATATATATATATATATTAGTGCTGGGCAAAGATTAATCGCGATTAATCGCATCCAAAATAAAAGTTTGTGTTTGCATAATATATGTGTGTGTACTGTGTATAATTATTTTGTATATATAAATACACACATTAATCTTTTTTTTTATCTTTTAATTAATCTTTGCCCAGCACTAATATATATATATATATATATATATATATATATATATATATATATATATATATATATATATATATATATATATACCATTTAGTAAGTGAAGTACAACAGGAAGAGTTGCTAAATAATGATGTGATGAAACACCCTCGTTAAAACATCCTATTGACAAATGATGCAATTTGAAGCCATGAATGCGAACACGTGCCTCCGGACACTTCTCTGTAGAGGAACAGACACACGGTGGACACTTAAAGATGAAATATTACAATAAATAGAGAGCAAAGAGGAAACAACACTACTATATAGTAGTTCTTCCAGGCATTGAGTCACTAGACTAGATCAACACTTATTCAATCCAGAGCTCTATATTAACTTTATCTGTGGCTCTATGACTTGAAACACAACAGAGTCCACAACACAATAAAACATTTTTTATGACTATAGTTGATAGGAAAAATAGAATTGCAAAGACAATGTTTACATTTAACAGAATAGATGCAATTGCTAAATGCATGGTTTAACTATTTCTGCCACATAAGTGAACAATGCTTTGGAGAATCAAAATTATGTCATCAAAGTAAAAATTATGAGATAATAAGTCATAATTATGGCATAAAAAGTTATTTTTTTTACTTTTTATGTTAGATTTTTTTGTCATCCACTTTTTGTCATTTTGTCATCGTTTCTAAATCATGACTTATCAAAACAGTAATAACCTTCCATATAGACATGGTTCAATAATAGAGAGAAAAATATGTCCAAATGATAATGCACATACATACAAAGTCAATGTTCCGGGACTTTAACAATAACGTTTCGCTGACATCTAGTGTCTAGCTTTAAAAGCACATGCACTTTGCGCATTGAAATTATTTTATATATATGATTTTGAAATTATTTTATATATATGATTTTCTTTTAATAAGCATATAACATTATTTGAATACCTGTCTCAGCCGAAGATTCAGGAAGGACATATTCGACCAGGTTCTCCGTCAGACTTAGAGCCCTGTTGGCTCTCTGCTCGGCCAGGTACACAAGCTTGCTGTTAAGGACATACTGTATGCCGTCCCTAATGGCATTCTTGCTCTGCTGGTACCCAGTAGATACCTTGCCCAACACAACGTTAGAGGTTTGTTTGATCGGACAGGCGATACCATCTTTGGCGGTTTCCAAAGTTGAAGACATCAGTTCCTTGATATTTGCTGCCAGCTGTTGTGGGACAAGCAAACAAAGCACCTGCATTTTAAATGTCTGCAAACAGAAAGGGAATAGTTAACTTAGAGAGCAGTTTTAACCACATTACCTCAGTAGGCTGAGACTGCAAGGCCGGTACCTTCTCCTCCAGGCGGTCCAGTCCTCTGCAGGCCATTGAATTGGCTGCTACAACTATGAATAATACAATTAAAAAATTAAAAAATTGTTTTATGTTTTATAACTTGACAGTGAAACATAGGCTACAAACACATCTTTCATTATTGCAAGCATGTGCTGATACATTTGATGAAAATGGCTCTTTCAGAATGTTTCCCTAGATAATGCTAAGCCTTCCCAACTCCTCCAGAAATCATGAGGTTGACCTTTAATTTCTGAAATCAATGCTGAACTGATCTGGAACTTGATAGGCTTTCATGCTCACCAAGGCTGCATTTATTTGATCGAAAATACAGTAAATATTGTGAAATATTTGTACAATTTCCAGTAACTGTTTTCTATTTTAAAATATTTTCAAACATAATTCTTTCCTGTGAATTAATTCTGTGAATTAATTCTCCATGAATTCTTCAATTCTTCATAAAATTCTTCATGAATTCATTATTTATCAATTGAATGCATCCTTGCTGAATAACAGTGTTAATGACCCCAAACTTTTGAACAGTAGTGTGTGATTTCATTTATGGTGTCTACTCCCAACAAAACGAATATATTTAGTTTAAATACTGTAGGCCTATATATAACATACAAATTTTGATAATGCTGCAGTTACATATACTGAATGTGGATTATACCAGACTACAAAATATCAAACCATTAGCTCATTACAAAAAGGAAATCACTGGTGAGTCAGAGTGCTAGTAACATGTAATTATGTCTCTCGGCAGATTAGTCTTGTGTAATGCTCAAGTTGGTCCTTGAAGGGTTCAAATATTTAACATTATTGCCCAATTATTGATCTGATCACAAACCAGAGTTCAGTTTTGCAATTCCAGACTATAACCCTGGCTGCATTGCATTTCTCAACTTGTATTTGAATTCATGTAACAAATATATTTGTTCAAAATACACAGGAGGAAAAAACAGGAAAAATAAACAGCACTTATATTTATTAGTAGCGTATTGTTCAAGTTAAATAAATGATCTGTTACTGTTATCTTTTCATATCAATTAAGATCACTATTAAATGTAAATGAATTTGTCAAGTAAGGGACATCCATGCAGTGTAATAAACAGGGCACTAAACTGATAGATTTAGCATTGACCTGAAAGCACAGCCTCCACTATAGTGGACATGACAGAAGACAGACTCTCCCCCACCGGAGCATCAATATCTACATTTTTAAGACCATTATAGGCTCAGATTACTTATTTTGCAGGGTCTCACTAAAACAGACTTGATTGCAATACAAAAATAAGATATTATGCTGCTCAATTTGTTTTGTTCTTCCTATATTCTGACTGATTTATTGCCAAACTAGAATCTGAACTGCAGACTCCATTCCTTTAAATCATTTGTATTGGACATATGTGCGCTGGCCTGTAACAACAAAATTTTATATATATATATCCCTCCTATTCAAATTCATAGGTTTTAGTAGACTGTCAAAATACACATAATTTGTTTAACCATTTAATGCATTTAGCTCCTTTCCTACACTCACACACACATTTTTTCCTTCCTCTGGAGCTACATTTTGTTTATAAACAACATGCTAGCGCATACACACACAATAATTCTGAAATTAAGATAAAATGACACACACAAAAAAAATGTCTTAATGTGTTTGTTCATAGACCAAGACTAAATTTAAAAAAGGAAAAAAAAACAAAAAAAAAAACAAAAAAAACAACACATTTCACTTTGCTGCCACCTACAGGTATTGATGAAACATTACAGAATGAAAATGAGATTCAAACTGTTTTTCATCATCATTCATTCATTATATTCATTACATTTTATATGAATGTAAAAGAGTATGCAAGTAAAATGAATATATTTTGTTTGAAAATATGTCATAGTAATAATGTTTGGTTACTAATATTACTATATGTTACTATATGTTCTGATAAATTTCATGTAGGCTAATATATTATTCAAATAAAATATATTTTCTTGCATTGATCGTTTTATAAGCATACGTTCTACCGGGTCCAAACAGACCCTGGAATGCAAAAGGTGTATAAAGTTTGTAATGCTTTAGGAGGATTAAACCAGTTTAATAGCATAATGACTTTTAATAATCAGAAGATTTGAAGACTTACGCTGGGGCTCCAGTACATCGAGGGCAGGTTGCAAACTCCATACAGCCAAGCTGCCAGCCTTACTCACACCTTTCTCATACAGCCCACACACACAACTAATGATGGAATGAGACTGTTTCGTACTGATGTACGTCTTCTCGATGGATTCGAGAGCAGCATTGACAGATCGAAGATTGAGGATTCGAAGAAATACATTCTGTAAGGAAAAACTTGTCATGCTTCTTGTTCACTTTTGCACTCTCACATTAAAAAGTGCATTACAACAGTACAATCATGAATATAAACGATAGTTCCTTATTAAGCTTTCTACCACAGTTTTAATCCAGTTTAACTTTTTTAGCCCTACCTTTTCATAGCCTACACAACTGCTGATAAACAGCAGTGACCCTCAAAAACACATGCATTCATATAAAATAGTGAAAGACAATAACCTTAAAAAAGAAAAACTGAGCTATCAGCAGGAGGACACCACCTGTCACAAATTTGAAACAGTACCTGATCACCGGTGTCCTTTTTTTCAGACGCCATCTCCAATGAACTGGTGAAATATGTGGAGAGAAACTTTAGCTGGTCTAATCCCACATGTACACAACTGTCTCGTGACAGAATTATTAGATCATGAGTAGGCTAAAGAATGTGTAAGTCTCACAGTAAAGCTCAGTATATAAGACTGACATTAACAAATCACAGTCTGAAATGAACTAGGCCTACACCCACTGAACACTGGCAACCCTGTCATGATTTCAAAATCTCTCCCGAAATTATGCAAATGTGATTTTTATTGCTAAATCCCAAAGTCTGTATTTACCATGTCAAACTGAACTCAATTTCTCAATTTAGGCCTGTGCAACAGCACCCCCCACCCCCCCCCCCACAAAAAAACCTTTCTAAAAAAAAAAAAAAAAACTGGTCCCCCCCCCTAGCCTTACCATGAAAACTATTTGAAGAGTTAACAAACCAGCCTAAAAAGGCTAACTAAGACCAGCAGACCATCTTAAACTGGTTTAGTTGTTTATGTTGTTGTTGTTGTTGTTGTTGTTGTTGTTGTTTAGCAGGGTAAATGCAGTGGTCTACTATTTGATAGTGGGTTGCAAAGTCAAAGATGGCTGAAATGTGACCACCACAGGGCTACATTTCATGGAAATATGCAGCATGTTAAGCCTAAATATTAAGGTCATGTTAACACTAACTACTCAGCGTTATTTTTGCTTGTTTTTTACTCATGTTACACGTTTTCCGCTAGTATGATCTGTGATGTAATGTAATAACATCTAGAACCACTAGATGTCAGTGTTCCACAAGCACTTGTTACTTTCGCTATATCATTTTTGCCACTAGATGTCAGAATTTCTCCAGATTCTACAACATTCACCCTGAAAATGAGCCAATTATACTTTTCAGACAATGACGTAAACTATAAAACGATGGTTGAAGGTTTTTTTGCACATTAAAGGAATGTTTTCTATATTAGCTTTCTAGCATTTGAGATGTTTTCACAAATTGAAATGTTTATAGAGGCTGACAGTTGTGAGTGTAAATTGTCTTAAAAATAAAGTTTTGCCAAATAGATTCACATAAGTATGAGTGATTGATGTATTGGTGTATTCATAGCAGTGGAAAGCCTGTTGTAGACTGATTTTTCATGTGAAGGACTCGGGACGTTTTTGTCCGGAAAAGGATGAAAAGGGTGTGAACTTTACGCGCGCTCCTGAGAACCTCTCTTTTTCATTTTTCATTTTCATTTCATTTATTCGTTTATTTCAGGCAATAGCACAAAAAAAAAGTACAAGGTAGACAAAATATGGTTAAATCATATAGTGCAAAAAAAAAAGTAAAAAACAAAACCAAAATATACAGTATTCAAATTCAAATATGATCTCTTCCATTCTTTGACACATGAAATTGCTTGTTGTTCAGGATAATGCCGAAAGATCTATTCTGTACTGTATTGTTAAAGGGATAGTTCACCCAAAAGTGAAAATTAGCCCATGATTTACTCACCCTGAAGCCAGCCTATGTGCATATGACATTCTTCTTTCAGCCGAATACAGTCAGAGTTATATTAATTGTCCTGGCTCTTCCAAGCTTGATAATGGGAGTGAATGGCATTTTTTTTTTTAAAATCATGGATGGATGCACTTTTATGGACTTCAAAACATAAACGGCCATTCATTTCCATTATAAAGCTTGGAAGAGCCAGGACCTTTTTTATTATAACTCTGATTTGTATTCGTCTGAAAGAAGAATGTCTCAGTCTCATACACTTATGGCTTGAGGGTGAGTAAATCATGGGCTAATTTTCATTTTTGGGTTAACAATCCTTTTAATGTGTAGCTATGCAAAGAGATTAATTCAAACTATAGTCTTACAAAGCTAGATATATAGTCTCAAATTGACTTTATCAAACTGTCATCACAGTGTAATTTTAATGACCTCATCTGTCGACATGATGCTGGTGAATTGTAGCTGGTGCAAACATATCCACATTGTTATGATCAGATGCTATCTTAACTACTGTTTTTTGTTGTGAGTTTATTTTGTTATTGAGAGGAAAGCGCGGGGGGGGGGGGGGGGGGGTGCAGGGAGAGAACAAGCATTATCATGCTACAACATGAGGTGATGGTTGTGGATGAATGGCACAACAATGGGCCTCAGGATCTCATCACGGTATCTCTGTGACATCTCTGTGACTCTGTGTAACATACGCCTGCCCATACCATAACCCCACCGCCAACATGGGCCACTCGATCCACAACGTTGACATCAGCAAACCACTCACACACACAACGCCCCATACACGCTGTCTGCCCTGAACACTGAAAACCGGGAATCATCCGTGAAGAGAACACCTCTTCAAAGTGCCAGACGCCATCAGATGTGAGCATTTGCCCACTCAAGTCGGTTACAAGGACGAACTGCAGTCAGGTCGAGACTCTGATGAGGACGACGAGCATGCAGATGAGCTTCCGGTTTCTGACAGTTTGTGCAGAAATTCTTTGGTTATGCAAACCGATTGTTGCAGCAGCTGTCCGGGTGACTGGTCTCAGACGATCTTGGAGGTGAAGATGCTGGATGTGGAGGTCCTGGGCTGGTGTGGTTACACGTGGTCTGCGGTTGTGAGGCCGGTTGGATGTACTGCCAAATTCTCTGAAACGACTTTGGAGACGGCTTATGGTAGAGAAATGAACATTCAATTCACGGGCAACAGCTCTGGTGGACATTCCTGCAGTCAGCACGCCAATTGCACGCTCCCTAAAAACTTGCGACATCTGTGGCATTGTGCTGTGTGATAAAACTGCACATTTAAGAGTGGCCTTTTATTGTGGCCAGCCTAAGGCACACCTGTGCAATAATCACACTGTCTAATCAGCATCTTGATATGCCACACCTGTGAGGTGGATGGATTATCTCTGCAAAGGAGAAGTGCTCACTAACACAGATTTAGACAGATTTGTGAACAATATTTGAGAGAAATAGGCCTTTTATGTACATAGAAAAACTCTTTGATCTTTGAGTTCAGCTCATGAAAAATGGGGGAAAAAACAAAAGTGTTGCGTTTATAATTTTGTTCAGTATACATATAGCCCTTTTAAAGTTATTTTATTTCATCTAGGTGCAAAGGCAACATTCCTCATTTTTGTTTAAATACTAAAATAATTCAAACCAAATAAACTTAAAATGTTAAAATCTATACAGAAAAATATTACAAAAACGAATAAAAATTAAAAAACAAAGAAAAAAAACGAACAAAAACTACATCAGTGATACTATATCAATGATACTAAAATATGCAAAGGAAGTGGGGGAAGGTCTAGTTTTTTTTTTTTTTTTTTTTTTTTTTTTAAAGTTTCATTACAAGCTGTTAACGCATTGGCAAAAAAAAAAAAAAAAAACATTAATACATGCAAATTCTAAGGCCCTTCATGTTTTTTTATAATTGATTTTATTTCAGTTTGCTTTTTTCTTTAAAGTATCAAAACTGTTTTTATGATTTTAGTTAAAAAAATTTTTTATAATAACCATGTTTATAGTTTTTACAATAATAAAAAAAGCAGTAGCTAATTTGCATTATATTAAAGTGCTTTATTAGTATCATGAAAACCTTCATATTTCATTGCTGTTGAGGAGGTTATCGAAACTGTACCTTCCTAATAGTTCAGCTCAATAATATTCAAATGCCTTGAATGATGAAAACAGCCATACAAAAAACCCTCAATGTGATTCAGCTTGGTAATTATGACTCACTGCATTGCATATATGAAAGGAAAACACCTTGAACTAGTCATTTCAATTGGGATCGACTCCTAAGGATTAGCTTATCCACAGAACACTTTAATTAGTTTAGACTTTGCTAGATTGCCTGTAATAAATGTGTCAATCCAATCTAAATGGGTATAGATCCAGGCAAAAAGACTTTATGTCCATTATGCCAACTAAATAATTGTGATTTGCATTTCAGGGACACATCGTGACAGAGGTGAACAGGAGCTTGAGCTGATACACACACTCTGTGTGTGACTGTGTCTCTCTCAATGATGTGGATCCAGCTGTCCGTGTTTCTAACAGCATCTGAAATGTGTTTACAGTCCCTGGATCAGCCACATTGGGAGCTGATGGTGAGAAAAGCAAACTGTTTTTTGCCAATAAAGACAGATATGGAAGACTGTGTATATAAAGAGTCCGATATCATTTAAGGCTGATATTATCAATAGTGATACCAATGCTGATAAAGTTAGAGACAACACCAAAGAAAAAGGCAACTAAACAATTTGAAATGAAACAACACTCACTAAGGAACTTAACAAGATACACAAAACACAAAAACCAAAGAAGAAATGGGAGTTCAAAGGAAGAAACAAATTATTATCATACCGCAGAGATGAAAAATAGATTGCAAGACAAGAATTAAGAGCAGGATGATCATTTCAAAGGCATCCAGAAAATGCTGTGTACTGCATCTTAGTCAGCTCTTATGCTGATTTTAAAAGTGGCATGAAATAAAAAGTAAAAAGTGACCTTTTCTTGAACACCAAATCAGCATATTAGAATGATCTCGGAAGGATCATGTGAAGACTGGAGTAATGATGCTGAAAATTCAGCTTTGACAACACAGGAATAAATTATATTTTTAAATATATTAAAATAGATCGTTTTTTTTTTTGTTTTTTTTAATGACTCAAATTACATAAGAGACATAAAAAATCTCAACATTTTGAACAGTAATGAGTGTGTATAAATACGGCAGAATCGAATGCAGCTATATTTGTTCCTGTTATGAAAATAATACATATTGCTGAAATGAACATTGAGAACAATATAATAAACAGTAGCTCTTAGTTTCATCTTTATCAACTGAATGAGTGTGTCCCATACTTTATTGTAACCTTTATTGTAAAATGCACATAATAGAGAAATCTTCACACACTCTCAAATACAGAAACCTCCGTAATTATCCCTCTTCTAAAAGGTGCTCATCATTGACTATTATTAACACTACTGAAAGCAGAAAGCTTTTCTCCAGTAATCTAAGTGGTGTTTCAAATCCATTAGTGCAAATGTGCCCACCTCTATTTGCTACTTCCAATCAAGTCACTCGATACCATTCCAGTTTTTTTCAAGCTTTTTTTTCCAAGTTTTTTTTTTAAACGCGATTTCTACCAAGAGGGACCCCCACCCCGAAATGCGAATTATTATACGTGTGTGTGTGTGTGTAAATACAAATATTCAAGCATTCATGTAGCATCAGCGATGCTGCTTCCAACAACACAACCAATCAGAATGCTGTGATTGCAAACACCTTGATCAGCTGACAACCAAAGGATCCAGAGCCATCGAGATTGTTTTTCCTCAGATGGTAAAATCGTTGCCAAAATCAGGTGCAGTGTTCACTTTGTTTCTCTGAATTTCTGATCAGCATTATTTGAATTATTTCATTTTTTATTCTTCTTATTGTTCTAATATTGTGGCTCTACCTCTTTCAGATAAAACCCTAAACTGCACATAACACGGTCACTTCACGTTCCTTTTCCTGTCATGGCCAAAAAGTAATTTGGCTTGCCACACCAAATTGTTATAAACTGAACAAAACCTTGCAGGTTTCATAATTTCCGATATCATCAAAAAACGAATGAATAACTTGAATTAATTAATCAACCTTACTCAGAGATAGTTACACAGCTCTATACTGTAGCAAATCTCAAATGCATGATGTAAATTCTCATCAAAAAATGTAAATGGTCCAATTTTTCACTGACGCTGGTTATTTATTTTTTACTTTTACATTTTCAGTAGATGAGTTGTAAGAACTACTTTTAGGGTGCCTTGTTGTCCTTTTTGGAGCTTGACAGAGACGTGTGGTTTCATTTTGGGTTAAAATGGGTTTGGTGTCTCGTGTCGCAAATCCAATGACGCTGGTAGTGACGATTCTCTCTGACCAATCAGTGTTTTACACATCACATTTTAGTATCGGTACGGCTCACTTGGATCCTCAACCGACGTGGTAGTATTTAAACGAACCGTGCCAAGCCGTACCATGCAATGAAAAGCGCCATTAGTTTTGTCTTGGTCGTGAGATATTAATTTGTGGGAACGTCATGTTAACATGGGAACATGGTAAGTCGTGGCCACAAAATCATTTTGTCGAGGTAACGACATCCTTAATGTCGTGGCTTCGAGATCCTATGTTGAGAGAGAACAACATTTTTCACAAATATTACACCATTTAAACATTATTAAAAATACATAGGCTACTGAGTTACTAAAACAATCTTTGTCAAAGATGTTACGAACCCCTGTTTTTAAAATGCTCGTTGGAAAAGGGGTAAGCAACATAAAAGGACACGCGAGGCAAAGTGCAGTTTAAACATTTATTATACGGCTAATTACAGCCGGGTTTCACCGCTGCGTGCCTCATTCGGTTTCACACTTCAGTTGTTTTCTCAACAGGAGCCTTTAGAGCAACGGGACACAGGTGCGCAGGGGCGGAGCCTAACAAGAGAAAGAAACTAATCAGAGCACAGAAACAGATACACACAAAATACAAATACAACACTCATAAGGCTTAGGCCGTAACAAAGAATATACTTGTTCACAGTTTGAACGTTCTTGTTTCCATTTGTTTAATTTCGAGATCTGAGGTGAATTATCCATTGTTGCTTTTACAGCTACAAAGCGAGATGGTCCTCACTGCAGAACACGAAATCCAGGGGGAGGAGTTGGATCCAGATCCAACTCCTCCCACCTTACATATACCTAAACCAGGGATGGGCAACTTCGGTCCTGGAGGGCCACTGTCCAAAAATAGTTTAGCTTCAACCCTAATCAAACACACCTGAACAAGCTAATCAAGGTCCTCAGGATTACTAGAGAATTACAGGCAGGTGATTTTTTTTCAGGGTTGGAGCTAAACTCTGTAGGACAGTGGCCCTCCAGGACCGAAGTTGCCCATCCCTGACCTAAACCTACCCATCTCCACCCCCTGATCCCTAAACCCACCCCTAAACTGACCAAACTCCACCCCTTAGATCTGGATCCAACTCCGCCCCCTGGATCTCGTGTACTGCAGTGAGGTGCTACTGTACAAAGCTGGGAGCACTAAATGGTATTCAAAGTCACATTGCATGCTTTTAACATTAAATAAAGCACATAAACAGTACCTGAGATTATCATTGCCACACTTTGTGTTTGTTGTTCCAGTGCGACGTCGCAGAAAAATAAAAAACATTTCTAAAATAGAATCGCCGTCGCGGCTGGTTAGGACAAAAACTCTGATTAACATGGAAAAGAACCTTTTATCGCGCGTCGCGGCATTGCGTGTAGTTAGGACACGGTGTAATATGACTCGGGACTACCGAGTTGTCTCAGAGAGTGATTTGTTCATTTTGTGCATGCGCAACATCCAATAGGTTCTGTACTGGAAACAGAAATGATTAGTTCAAGTCTCTCAAGTCTTCAGGTTCGGGTCCGAGTCTTTCGTTCTTCCTGTCAGTCACATAGAGGCTATGCTGTCGGTACCGTAAAGAGAAATGATTAGTTCACCTCTCGAGTCTGATTCTTCTGAGTCTTTCGTTCTTCTGTCACGTGATGAACGAATGACTCGAACCCGAAATCGATAGACTCGAAACATGAACTAAACAATTCTGTATCCGGTACTACAGACTGCAAAGCTCAGTTTATGAGGATGTCACGGGATGAACGAACAGCTTCGGGAGGTGAGGTAAACTAACAGACTGCAAAGCCTGAAGACCAAGATCAATTAATTAATAATTTCTGTTTCTCATAATTTGGCCTTTTCCTTGCATTGCAATTTTTTTCTTATTCTAAATGCGATCAACATTTGATGTGTTTGGGGATTTTGGCTAACATGTAACATTTTAAATACATTCTGCTGAAATGAACGAAATGACTCGAAAAAAGATTAGTTCATTTTGATGAACAAGATTCAAAGATCCGAGTGAAAATGATCCGAACTTCCCACAACTACACGAAATAAGGATGCGTTACCTCGACAAAATGATCTTGTGGCCACAACTTATCACCTTCCCACAAGTTAAAGACAAGACAAAACTAAGTGAACCGAACATGTCCCCTCCCGATGACTGTACAAAGCAACTCATAAAGCAAGACTTACTTTCTAGATAATTTTGATGCTGTTGAACTGCTACCCTCAGTTCGTTCACAACATGTGGGAACTCTTCCTCAATCTCCTGAAACTCTCGTAATGACAGGGTGAAAAGGCTGCAGGTGGTCAGCGCAGAAACTGTGGCCGACTGCCTTCCACCAAACAGGAAGCTGATCTCTGCAGAAACACAAAACTTAAAATGGTGAGGCTTAGGCTGGTTGTTTAAAACACACTGGAGTTTCACAGCAAAGAGTACCTGACTGAACATCTGATCAACACTGCACACAAAACTGGGAAAACATTTTCTTGATCTGGCAAGCTCTGTAATCTAATTTTGAGCATTTCTGAGTGTGAAACTCATGTGATTGACGCTGTTCTCACGCTCTCACACCACACGTCTGTTTTCTCACGCAGTGAAAAAGAGGACACTGACAACGGAGCGACAGACAAGAGGTTCCTTTTGATATGAAACAAATTGCATTTAAAGCAAAAGTTTAAACACCCGCTCTAAGTGTGCATGCTTTGATGTCCAAATGTTCTTGTTTTTAAATATTTCTTAAAAAAAGCATATTTTTTAACATATATATAAAATACATATATACAGTATATTAACATATATATATAGTATATTATATATATATCAATTATGTGTGTGTATGTATATATATAAAAATCAGGCAGCTAAAAATACTCTCAGGTGCCTATTTTTTTATTTCATTGCAAAATGTTATAACAAAGCTCTTTATATAAGGTTGGATATTTAAGCATGTCCAACTTTATTCGCATTCATACAGTATCAGAATAATGTATATAGCAGATCTCAACTGCTTGATTGCTTGTATTGTTGCAAAATGTAAACTATATTATCGCCTATATTATCTGATAAATGTCAGAGGCATGCAGGAATTCAGATATTTTAAACATTAACATGATTTTCTGTAAAGCTGCTTTGAAACAATGTGTATTTGAAGTTTGACTTGACTAGCACTGCGATGTGGACCAGACTTCATGCCGTTACTCTACACGAGAATACTTCTCAAATGAATCACACAACAGTAAGTTTCTCATACATCACCTCCAAAGTAATCTCCATCACACAGCTCCACCTGGAAAGCCTCGTTCTTCACAAGTACCCGTCCACAGTCAATGAAGAACATATTGTGCGGTTGAGCATTCTGATGAATGATGATATCACCAGCACTGAAGAACTCTTTGTCCAACTTCATCAAGATGGCTTCGGTGAACTCTTTGTTAAGCGACAAAAACATGCCCTTGTTCAACAAGTTGGAGCATATTTCTGCCATGATATCCTTTGAAACAGAAAACATAGCACTATTAAAAATTATTTCTATAAAAAAAATACTGTTTGAGCCAAATGATTGTTTGAACAGTAGAAAAACATATTGTGTGTTATCTGAAGTTTATATTTACAAATCAATTAGAAACCTTTCTGAGCTGTTCTGGCATGATGTCGAGGATGTGCTCCTTATCCCAGTGCCACTTGTACTCGGCAGTGGTGCGTTGGCGCAACACTCTGGGCAGCTTTTGGAACATTGTGGAGGATTGTACCTGGTTTATCTGAAATATTTATATATCATGGCATAATATCATCAGAGGCGCCTTATATTTATTTGTTGAATAAACAAACTTAACAAATACAAACAATAAACAAACAGCTTTAATTTTAACTCTTAAAATTCATCTTTACCTTGTATGCATTCACAGACATGCTCCCAAATGCTGTGATCACCCAAGAAATAAATGCACAACACATTACATATCCAATCATCATACTTGCCATAGCTATCCACCGTTCATCCACACCTAAAAAAACAAACAAAAGGGAATCACTTTAGTTCACTGTAAACTACTTTTTTTTTCTTTTACAGTTCTTCAGTGGTGTTTGCTCATGCAAAACCTAATGCCACAATGCTAGGGTGCCATGGTATGGCTAAGCCATTGCCTTTTTTGTTTTCATCTGGCAGATAGAAATCATATGTCTGATCACTTAAAAGTAACAGCACATCATAGATTAACTAAGTTTGTATCACAGGTTTTTAAAACAAAAAAACAAATCCTTATCGTAAAAGTGATGCTGTCCTTAGCATGCCACCGATTAAAGTGATTTCAGGAGACATTTTTCTGCACCGAAGACTGATTATCAGATTGATTTTCATTTCTCAAAAAATAATTAATGTGGAAAGAATGCTGTGCGGCGTACGTGTTGGAAAGTCAACTGATCTCCAGGCCATTTGAGAGAAAGCTCTGAAGGAAGCAAAGAAGTATTTTTCCCCGATCGAGGCATTCTGCAAAATGTAACAGAAAAAAAGGAAGACATGTTGAACACATCATGTCAAACAAATGCCTGCATAAGCAATAAAAAATGAGACATACCTCAATTTTCTCTTTTACAACCCAGCAGTCTTGGGGAAACTCTTCCATTGCAGATATGAAGTACTGTACGCAACTGTTCCAGTGCCAAATGAGGACCATCATCAGGAAAACTAAGACAACCCTGAATAACTTCTTGAATTCTTCAAGCTGTACATCAGACATCTAAAATGATAGATAATAAAACATAAAGTATCCATAGAACAGTAAGGGTGTACAAAATCCAACCAAAAATGTCCTGTTGCTCGCTGGTTTATCGTGTTATGACACAGAGGGAAAAATGTGAGAAAATACTACAAAAATTATATAAAAAATCCTTTCATCTTTAAAAAAAAAAAAAATCGTATTATTAAATACTATTTTAGGCTGTTTGGGGTTCTTGAGTTTCTATATTATTTTTTATTTTTTAGAATGTTGGTAACCAGACAGTTGACGGCACCCATTGACTTCAATAGTAGGAAAATAATACTATGGAAGTCAATAGGTGCTGCAACTGTCTGGTTACCAACATTCTTTAAAATATCTTCTTTTCTGTTCAACAGAAAAAAGAAACTCATACAGGTTTGGAACAACATGAGGGTGAGTAAATTATGACAAAGTTTTCCTTTTTGGGTAAACTATCCCTTTAAATGATCCGATCATAGATGGTTTTCTGAAAAACTAGAGAATCACAAGTCCTTCTTGATATAACATTTAATATGACAGCCTTTTTATTGGAGCCTTTATTTTTACACATTTTTCAAGTCAAGCTTTGAAACAATGTAAAGTGCTACTGCACATAAATAATATCTTAAATTCCATATGTGATCATTTGGAAGTTCCTTTTAAAGTTTCATATTGTGCCTTCTTTCATTTATTATTTCCCCCCCCGTGAGCAAGCCAAAGGTGACTGTGGAAAGGAACGTTCTCCTCTGGCTGTACAGTGTGAACATATTGCCATTGAAAATTTCTTGCATAAACATGACGGTGAGTTGTGCTGAAACTTACACTCTCCAGTTCAAACCAGAATCTCAGAAGCTTTGGCACACGGAGTAAACGGATCATGCTGAGAATCCTCACAAACATGAGTAGCCGCATCAACTTCGAAGCCGCCAGTGAAGTAGTGTCATCGTGATCAAAATGCTCCTGTGGTGAATTGGTTGTACTGTAAGAAGTATCTCTACAATTTGATTAGTGTGAGTGATATTAACTGATGAATACAATTACCAAAGTAATAATGATAATGTCGACCGGCAATGCAGCCACCACATCAGGAACAAACCAAGACCTGAAATAATCCTTTCTTATTAATTTCGGATCAAGGATGACCTAGACAGAAACAGGAATGCATTGTATCCATTTTTAACCGTATTTTAGAAAAGTAAAGCCATAATAAATTATTAATATTACACTATAGACAAACAAGACAATGAAGGCATGTTCATACCTGACCGTCTTCACTGAAAATGCCCATTCGAAAATTAAGGCCGACATCAACACAAAACAGGAGGTCTGAGAATACATTGAATGCCACCCAGTATTTGAGGGTACTTCCACGCATATCATCAGAAAATGCGAAGTCCACAGGAATTGTTATAAGGTTCACAAATGTTAAGACCACCATATACACAAGATAGTAGTGCCTAAAAGACAGAAAAAGGCAAATTTTAACATTTCTTTTTAGATCACTGTGATGGCATTAATGGCACATTGACAGACATAAGAAGACATTACATCCTCAGTCATGGCAACATATTTATTTAAATAAATAGTGATAATGCCATAGAAGACTTTATACCTTGAATTACCATGCAAAAAACATGGTACATATCACATAGTATCATTAGTAGCACACGTTATGTATTCATTTCAATTGCAAGTGTAAAATTTTTAATGTCATCGTTACATTTTATATCACTTGTATTTATTTAAATTTAATCGCGTGTATTAAAAATGTGAATGTGAAATATGTATTTAAATTGTGTTTGATTTTATTAAGATATTACAAAAAAATATTTGTTCAGTGTAATCAGTTATCGTCTGTCATTCATGTTTACACTTAATAACGTCCTAGAGATAAAATAAGACGTCATAATATAGCTTATATAAATATATATTTTTACGTTACAACGATCACACTTCTAATTACCATATGATGATGCTTAATAATTAGAAACTGAATTAGCTTGGTTAATATGAAATATGGTGAGCGTTAGTTTCCAGGCTAGTGAGTCTGTGTTAACGTTAACGTAAGTTACCTGAAGTTACTCCGTGGGTTCAAGACCCAGCGGTGGGTTTCGCCTTCAGCTTCCTTATTCTCTCCATTTTCGTCCACTTCAACACAGGCTGATCGTCTTCCCTTTACGAGATCTTTAAGTTCTGACCAGCTTGTTTTTCCCTGACCACTTGAGCTAGGTTCACTCATCATCGCGACTGAGAAACTGCCTGGTAAAAACAGACTGCAGAAATATTTGTTATTTGTTTCTGTTTGAATTTTAGAATGATGCGATATTGCGAACCGGCGCGTGACAATCGAGCAGTGATGGCAAATTACACTTTTTTAAAACCTCGTTCGTTCACTGGATTGTTTTCATTGGACTGATTGGTGTGTTGCAATATATTAAGAAATTATCCTGAAATTGTTAGACATTTTCGTGGACAAATTTAAGTACACTCCAATGACAGCCATTTAACCACACTCGCGCGCGCAGTCACACACGCACACACACACACGGCCTGTTTACACAAGGTGCCGTATAAAGCCGCTCAGAGTAAAATTTTTGTCTCAAGTGTGTAAAAAAAAAAACTACGATTTACGTAATTTTACTCTTATTCATAAACTTAAGAATACGTGTGATTCATAAAGGTTCCTATATGGGATGAATAAAGTATCAAAATGATTAAGTGCAAGCACTATAATCCATGAACTTGATAAAGGTTGCAGATATGTTTTACTAGTAGCCTATATCTACAACCAAATGCCTTTCAACTTGCGTGTGCAAAATTCAAAATTGAATGAATGTGTAGCAATTTGTACAAATAGATAAAAGATAGATTTTCTTTTGTATTGGTGTATCATTATTTGCGCATGCAACAAATAAGATGTGTATGGCAAGCCCTTTTAACATTTAAAAGCTAAGTTTGACTATCCAGAATTAACATTGTAAATATCAACAATGTCTTTCTGACTAGTCGTAATTACATTTTGGATTGCATGTCCATAAGGTGTAGGCTACTGAGTTTTAATATCACTGTCGTACTACATTAACGTTAAGCTTTTTCTTTATAATAGGCTCAATGGGAGGAAAACTATATTCAGACAAGAGCCTATATGAACCCGACACGCAAAGTTTCATGCATTTTCCTTCCTTAGAGCCTGTTAAAAAGACGTTTAACGTTCATATAGGCTTATTTTTATAAGTAGCCTAATGCTGAATCCACATACACATGATGCATGAACACACAAGCTTAAAGTAATCTTACACGTGTGTGTGTGTGTGTGTGTGTGTGTGTGTGTGTGTGTGTGTGTGTGTCTGTGTGTGTGTGTGTGTGTGTGTGTAATAGTTTAAGAGAGCACATGCTTCTCGTCACATATTGTACAAGTTTGAGAGCACTTGTGAAAATGTTTCTGTTTTGCATTTTTCTAATTACAAAAGCTTAGCATAACAATGAGTGAAAAAAATAAGATGTCTTTTAAACTTCCTAACATGTATGACTGACATTGTTACTCAAAAAACAAAAACAAAAAAAAAAATGCATTAAAAACACCATGAACAGATATCCAGAGAGCCTGATATCTGCTTTTTTGGTTCCAAAAGGGGGAAATTGTTAATTAACCTACCATTGTCAGTCTCTAAATGATTGCAAATGCAAATGCAGAAGGATTGTTTTGGATTGTAAAGTAGGTCCTAAATAAAAATGCTTTTACATGAATGAGCAGTAAATGTGTCACTAATGAAGGGTTGAGCCGTGGTGTGGTCAGGTTTTGCCTGTATCGTATGATCAAATATTCCCACAAAGGACATTACAACCTGAAATCAGCTGCATTGTGGAGAGCATCCTATACGGTCCCCATCAATGAGGAATTCAACTAATGCCTACTAACTAGTAAATTAGGTCACAGTTAAAGTCTAAAAACATGCAGAAATGTTTTTTTGTGCAAGACTGATTTTGGAGATACAAAATAGCATTAGCTTAGAGTAAAAACAGAGATGATTTTGGGGAAAACTAATTTAAAGTCACCATGAAATCAAAATGGATAATTACATTTTTTTAATTGAATATTGCAGTGTTTATTATAAATGATTCATCTGTACATCTTTAATCAAAATAACTCCCCTCCTGCTTGCAGTGACATCTCTTCTCGGATGATGTGTTTACTGGTACAAGAGCGGGACAACCTGTCTAGGAGAATTCTCCTTCTAGCCATTAAGGTTGCAAAAGCCAGTTTTCTTTATCTTTAGCTGTTTGAACATCGTAACCTCCAACACCAAACACGGAATGTTTATTAAAAACATGCTGTTACATTAACTGTTGCAGTTACCTTCTTAAGGCATTACAAGATGGCATTTTGGGGCCTGTATACTCAATGTTACATAAAATGTAACATGAAACACCTAAATGTGCAGAATAACTAAAATAATATAAATAGAATAAAAATGTAATCCAGGATCTGATGACTGGTCATCGCAGTGAGAGTATTTGTATTTAGTGATTGCCTATCAATGCAATTATCAATTCCACGAACATATATGAATGTAGAACAAAAAAAAACTTTTCCTGGAATATATGTGACCCTGGATCACAAAACCAGTCTTATGTTGCACGGGTATATTTGTGGCAATAGCCAACAAAACTATAGATCAAGATTATAGATTTTTCTTTTATGCCAAAAATCATTAGGATATTAAGTAAAGATCATGTTCCATGAAGATATTTTGTAAATTTCCCACCTTAAATATATAAAACATTTATTTTTGTGAATGGATGCAGCACTATCGCCAATAGAAATGGACAACTTTAAAGGCGATTTTCTCAATATTTCGATTTTTCTGTACCCTCAGATTCCAGATTTTCAAATAGTTGTATCTCGACCAAATATTGTCCTATCCTAACAAACCATACATCAATGGAAAGATTATGTATTCAGCTTTCAGATGATGTATAAATCTCAATTTTTAAAAAATTACACATAAGACTGGTTTTGTGGTCCAGGGTCACATATAAGTCACAGTTGCCGTCAAAGAGAGGTCATCTGATGACTGCAAGCCTATTAACAGAGCAGTTTTGTCATTGAATAATAATGAAGCTAATACAAACCCACCTCTGAGCTTGCTTCCCACAGGCACAGAAAGCTGATGTGACTCACTAAACTCCTGTATACCATCATTCGAGACTCTTGTGAAGCGAACAAAGCAGGGGTTAAGAGGGGCCATCTTGCTTCTATCTCACATCTACAACAGCCACAGGAGAAAGTCTACCAGAAAGTGTGGTGTGATTGATGCTGAACTCATTTCAATTGACATATCTGAATTATTGCTTTTTTATGGGTCCACTGCACTGCGAAAAATCATTTAGTCTGACTAGGGATGAGAATCATTTAATTGAATTTATAACCCTTTCATTAGTGATTCTTTTAGTACATTTAAGGAAGTTTTTAATGGCATAAATGTGATCCAATGATTGATTTCACAAAGAGATGAAATCCTTTTTTTCCCTCATAAAATTGGCTAGTAGTACTGACTAAAGTTAATCAAATTTCCAGTTATTCATTTCATGTCATGTCACAGAATTTGTATTTTCTTTATGTAATTTCACCATCGGAACCACCGCTACTCTTCCTCGAATGTGCCCATATAAAAACTGTGCTGAGGGGCGAGTCTGAGGGGATAGAGAAAAATTAGCCAATCACCATCGAGTATTTTGCTTTCAGCCTAGCCTCCCTTGGTATATATCAACCAATCATCGTAGAGACGTACATTAGGTGCAGGGTTTGAAATGAACTTTTTTCTCTCACCAGCCAATTTGGCTACTAAATTTTTAAGATAACATTCAGAACATATAGCCAAAAAAAAAAAAAGAAACAAAAAAAAACTAGATTACCTACGTCACAGTTTATATTATAAAATTGGATTTCATACATTCATTTCTTATTCAAACAAAATCCATAATTTTTTACCAAAAATGTATTTTAGGTGGAAAGATCAATATAAGGAAAATAACAATGTCTTTTCTATTAACCAAATGCTTTTTAATCTTTGCTATTGTTTCAGTGCAAATGTGCAAACGCCCCGTTATTTGCTGCGTAGTGACGGGGATGTTCAAGTTAACCAGATATGCGCAGATTCTGCGCAATACACTGTATTTAATATATCATGATGACTCACAAGTTGAGTATTTGCACTAAATCTGCGCAGATTTGGCTTACACAAACTTCCCCAGCAAAGTGAGTAAACATAATAAGTATCGCGCCAAATTGGCTAGTGATTTGACCGTTACCCACCACAGTTGATTTCTACCCGCAGTTGGCGGGTGTTAATTTCAAACCCTGATTAGGTGATATTAGTTTGAACTGCTACAGCTGATAATGTACCAACTACCTTAATCATGGAGCTATTGAATATTTGATAGCCAACAAATTTACCAAGCTACCATTTGAACAGCAGCTACAAATTAAAAGTGAAGAATGACCCCATGCCTAACTTGTGCATTCACTCGGGCCGTCTGCGGTAACGCTTCTTATTTACTTTGAATGGGTGACATCATGCGTTGCCAAACTGAATTGTGGGTAGGCCTACCGTCATGTCACTGGCATTGCTCGCAGCAGAAGTTGATTTTTTTTTTACTTTTCAAGCACCAATGCAGGCGTCAGCCCATCAGATCGCCTATGCAAATACCCTAGCGCAGACGCTAGCCAATTGCGTTCATGCAACACCGGAAAAGTAATGTGATTGGCTGTTGTCATTATGGCGGTCGCATCAGCACCAAGCTTCAGACATGGAAGCGTTGACGCCAACAGATGTGAATGCAGTGTAAGTTGGATATAGGCTACTGGAATCAGCTTCACTAAAAGGCCGAACCTGCATGTGCACTTTTAACAAGGACATTTAAAAGGAGAGAAGGATGGAACCGAACCACATAACAAAAACATTTTTTTTTTTTTTTCATGTAACCAGTTCTGAACCCTTGATGTGAGAGATTACACCCTATGACTGCAACGTACCACAGAAGCCATAGCCTAGACCACAGAAATGTGCATCTACACAGAATTTTCAATGTGCAGCCAGGGGAAATCTGTCCATCTAGATCCTTCAAATACAGTATATGGGTAACTGTATATAAACAAAATACCAACAACAACAAAAAACATTTTCTTAGAAGTTCCTTTACAGATTTTAGAGCATCATTAAGGATAAGCCCCACAGTGAAAACGGTGAAGGTGAAATAGTCCATATGGTATTGGCAAATGATGATGTGTTCTTAGAAATAACACATAGCCTAACAAGCGGAACAGCTCATGTAAGTCAGCAGGGGATCCGTCAACGCCATATCACAAGAAGCCCATAAATGACACATCTCTCCTTCTGAAATTCTGCAGTACATTGCATGACCTTTTATGCCTACCACTAGAGACACAACACAGTACTCAAGACCACACTCCCTATGGGATCATATCTGCCCTCACTATGTAGTTATCATATATGAGAGGTTCACCTCACACAAATTACCTTCCTGGCCTGCCATTCCCCTCTCCTTCAATCTAGCTGTTGAATTTTTTTTTTTTTACTTGATACCGGTGAGCTTAAGATCTGCACTTTTATCAGTGAGTCCTGAGGCGTGCAGGCTGTTGGCATGCAGGGAAAATATCCCTCCATAGCATCAAAAATAAGTCTGTCATTCTATATATAAACTGGGAAACGGATGAAAAATTTGGCCCAAATCTAACATGATTGACAAGATTTTCATTAAACTACTTCTCATTCTTTAATTCAGGATACTTGGGACATTTATTTCCCAGTAAATACACTACAGTGCTGGGTAGATTACTTACAAATTGTTGT
Source organism: Squalius cephalus (assembly GCF_949319135.1). Classification (NCBI taxonomy): domain Eukaryota; kingdom Metazoa; phylum Chordata; class Actinopteri; order Cypriniformes; family Leuciscidae; genus Squalius; species Squalius cephalus. Next base: position 7,247,933 of record NC_137127.1, on the reverse strand, counting down.
CCATTACTGATGCCAAATTACATGACAAATATTGTAGCTAATTACATAATCATTTTAGGTCATATAATCTAGCTATTTTGATTACTTTTAGATTACTTTTGACCTAACTCGTTTAGCACATTGATTTGAATAGGATATAATCTTATATCGTAATGATTTAAAAGAGAAAGAAAATATATTCCATTCTTTGTTATCAACAACATGAAGTGCATTAGATATTATATTAAGTCAGGGTTTCCCAGGCGTGGTCCCACTGTTTGTGTATATTCACTCACATATGCAAATAAGATATGTCAAATAACATATGCGCCAATGCACCCACATAATGTCATGACGTGGTGGATCATTATTTTGAGTCGTCTTCAATTTGATACTATTTGTATACATAAACATAACTGTCTTTTCTCATTTTTGGTGCTGACTCAATCACACTGAGTGATTTTTCAGCGTATTTAAAGAAATATCTTACTCTGTTTAAAAAAAACAGTACAGGAGATTTTTGTTAGATGCTGAATAAGATATATATTTCAGCTAGGGCCATTGTTGATGCTTGGAGCTATATAAAAAGATGACATGATTTTAGGTGTTAACCAAGGCCAGTGGAACATTTCCAAAAAAAAAAAAAAAATGTTAACAATTTAAATGTAATTGTTTCACTGTGTGAATGTAATTAGTTTTTTAGTGCTGCCAATTTAATGTAAATATAAACCCATACAGTCTTGATTCTCTGCTCATAATTGGCTTCCTACACTAAGAGAAACCTGTATTGTAACAGTAAAAAAAAAAAAAAGGTTTTGTTCAGATTTCATTGCCTCTTCTTTGTGGTGTGATGACTGAAAACTGGAGTAATGATGCTGAAATTCAGCTTACCATCACAAGAATAAAACTTTAAAATATATTGAAACATAAAACAGTTGTTTAAAATTATAATAATATATCACAAAATTACTATATGTAATTACTATAATTACTAAATGCTATATGTGTTGGATGTGAAGAAAAGTGCAACTTTCAAAGCTGGAAATTCACAAGTAATAGATTTTGAAAATGGTAATTTCACTGCTTATAATGACTATTCAGCAGTTTTATGCATTAATGGCAGGCAGGTGCTGGAAATGAGAGGATGGCGTTTGCCACAAAGGATCCGGCTTGTGCAAATTATCAACCTTGAGTATTGAGTAGCAGCTGTCAGATGATGTACAATTATAATTATTCCTTTAAACAACAAAAAACCTCTCTGAAAAAAGAAAGTGTCACCAATCCACCTTATTTTTCAATGCGGAAGTAAATGGTAAATGGACTGCATTTATATAGCGCTTTCAACAGACCCATGGCCACCAAAGCGCTTTACATATTGCCTCACATTCACCCATTCATTCACTCATTCATACACCGACGGCATAAGGTGTATTCTGTGAATGTGAAAGACTTCCAATTTATTAGCCACTATAGATAAATAACGAGAAGAATGCATCAAAGTGCAGTAAACTGTAAAACTGTTTGCGCTAAAACAAGCGTGTTTATAATTTAGACAATACATTAAAATGGTAAGAAATACCAGTTTGCAATATCAAGCAGCATAACGAGCTGTTTTGTATAGCTAAAAATAACTGGAAGCGAATGACACCGGAAGCTAGACACATTCAAATTACAAATGGCCGTGTTTACCTGAAAAATTTCACGATTCATATTTGCCGCAGGTTGAAACCCACTCCTTGGTGATAATGAGCAAAAAAATGTAACGGGAATTTTTTCGTTTGTAGTTCATTTCATGGTCAGAGGAACTAATCAGGAATTCTAGGCATTTTTTCTCATCATTAAAGCTATTTCTGCACAAACCACTATGCATTACACAAGACTAAATGGAGTTTAACTGAGGTGAACATGAATACATCACCCACCTCCACATACACTAAACCTAATTGATATTGTGTCATTTGCTTGTTTCCTAGCAATTGAGGGATTTTCACCAAAGAATAGTGAACACCTTCTTGGAGGGTGGATTGCAGTGAACTCTCTGAGAGCTTTAAACAAATTAAAAGACAAACTACATTGAGAGGGAGACAGGAGGACAGTGTGAGTGGGTGAGAAAGTTCTGATGATGGAAATAATAGACGGACATAAAGAGGGCATTGTATTCCGTGGTAATATCTTCTTATAAAAACCCATTTCCCCAGAGATTACAATCACCAGGTAAGTACTACTCAGTATCTATTCCAAACATCTCATCTCATCATGACCTCTGCCCTCTATGTTTGTTTTGTACAAATGATCTTTCTGTCTGTCATGATTTCACCAACTTCAACATGTTCCTGGATCAACATCTTTGTTGATCCTGGACCAACATTCCAAACAACCAATCAGATTTGAGGGAAAAGTTGACAGTTTATGTCAAGTTTAGGCTTACAACCAGGTTAGTGCTTCAACATCATTGTTATTCACCTATCATTTCTCACTGATTTTAGGGATAAATTATGTGTTGGGTTAGGATTAGGGATAGGGGATAGGGTTAGGACTAAATAATTACAATATATGTTGATCCAGGAACATGTCTTACTTGGCAAAATCACAGTGACCCTGTCTATCTATACATATACATGTATACGTATATGTATAGATACACATACACAAAGCAAAGTCCTATTTTACTGTTACTGTCATGGCTGGTTGAAGATAAAAATAAGATATTGAGATTCAAAATAAAGGCTGGATCTAGTTGCAACAGTTGAGATAAAGACAAACTCAGAATCTCAAAATACAAAAACTCAGCAAAAAGAACAACCTCTTAACTTTGAAGATCAGACAAAGGACACTACAAACACAAGGCTATAAACGTAGACCAATGAAAAGAAACAGGTGCAGTGCATTAATCAAACAATGAATAACCTTGGTAACAAATACTAGCACAGGAAACAAAACAGGAAAGAATGCAATCTGCTCATGATGGTAGTTCGGGGGCAAACTCGGGGTTACAGGATTAGGTTCGAGTTAATAAAACCAAACCAATCCAATCAAGCTTCGTTGGTACCATGACTCTGATCATCAGCTTTCTCTGTCGACTCAGGCTTTGATCCGGAGTTCACGGAGCGTGCGCACATGAAAGTGTGACATCAGTAGAAAACAACCAATCAAATGCCTTGAAACATACAATTCACTTTTCGCGAGAGTCAGCGTGATTCAATTCTCTCTTCTGCCAAAGATTAAAAGATTGAAGAATATAAAATATATAAATGCACTTTCACAGCAAGAAGAAAATATATTGTGCAAGTGAAAGTTGTGAAGTTAGCTTATGTAGTTAAATAGAGGTATACGGAGACTTGAACATGTAACAAAGGTGATGAAAACCACTAAAAGCCAAGCCAGTTTTATAGTGTCTAAAACCCAGGGTTGGCACAAACTAAGTTGAAACACATCTGGCTATCCACCTAAACCGGCTTCATGTTATAGGCCCCAAGAATACAACTCAAGCAAAACTCAAACTCAGACTAAACGTGACAGTTACTCCAGTCCACCATTGAAAGACTCCATCACCACATCTTTTAAAATCACTGTAATGTTCTAGAAACACCTTTGTTATTGCCTTTGCAGAATTGAACGGTTCACTTCTACTTAATAAAGTGTGGAAATTACAAAATATTCCTTTATTACTTGAATTATTGAGTGCACTAGCGTTTCCATTCCAGGCATGGGTGTGCGCTTCTGTCTTGAGAGAAGACAGCAAACTGGATCAGACATCAGGACAGAGAGAGAAGTGGACGGCCCAGATGCCCAACAACAAGAGACAAGTACAACAGAGTCTCCAGTATGAAAAACGCCTCAGGTCGTCAGAACTCAGCAGGCAGAATCAGTACACACTAAACAACATAACATTCACATAACCTGCAATAAGGAGCACAAGCTTTAAGGAAACTGTAATTTCTCTTGTAAAAAAAATACGTGTGCTTAATTTTATTGAATGTGCACTAGTAGTCTTCAAATCTTAAAGGTATATAAAAACTGTATTTGCAGATAAAATAATGTGAATGAAATAAAAGGCCACTTAATTGCACTTGAAAAGAGTACATGTTCATGAATATGTTTCTTAACACATTTTTAAAAAGTATTTGTTATATTATAAAAACATGTCATGCTTTAAAGAATTACACTTATCTATCTATCTATCTATCTATCTATCTATCTATCTATCTATCTATCTATCTATCTATCTATCTATCTATCTATCTATCTATCTATCTATCCACATATATACAGTACATCCACAGTACACACACAAAGCAAAGTCCTTTGTTGCTGCGTTTATTGTGCAGCGTAACACATTTTATCTACAGTATATCTATCTGTCTGTCTGTCTGTCTATAAAACAAATGGCTATCCTATTGTTCCATAGCTGTTGTCTGAAAATTAGCAATAATAACAAACATTGTTATAGGACTTAGCTGACAATTCTTTATTGCCAAAAAAACCCCACAAAAAGATAAAGCTGAAAAAGAAATATGTAACCAATTATTAAACATCATAATCATCCATATACTACATGAAAACTACTTTGCTTGATGTTATAAATGTTGTCATGGAAACAATGCTAACAATGCTAACTGTCATTCCATGCCTTGTGTAACGACTGGAACACACTATTGTTCCACTTAATCTTCAAACCCCTCACCCAGGCAGGCTCCATGATGTCTGATTCCCCCGCTGTGAGTTATCACCCTTTTGCTCCACTCATACACTTCAAAGACACTTGGACATTGATTGTTCTCAATGAAATGGAATTCTCTGGCATTCCTAGAAATGGAATTCTGACAAATCTGTCTAATGAATGAACATGCATTTCCCCAGTACATTTTGTGTATTATTACTGTTTGTATATTGTCTTTTTATATTGTATAGTGTTATGCATGCCTGATGATAGAACTAGTTAATGTAGCCCCATCTAAGTGGTGTCTCCTATCAAAATATCCCTCGTTTAATGACTCGTACTTTGGTGGACATTGCCTTCTCATAATGCTGTGTGTGTTTGTTATATTTAACAGAGTATAAATGGACACAAACTGCCATCTTACGGCAATTATGCAAATGAGTCAGCTTTTCAAACAAAGAAAAAAAACTTGAGAATTGCACCTTTCTCAATGGTCAAGCCAAAACTCTGTGGAACATTAAAAAAAGCCTAGTCAAGTCAAGTCACCTTCATATATAGCGCTTTTAACAATATGGATTGTTTCAAAGCAGCTTTACAGTGATAATAGGAAATTACTGTAACAGATTGTTTAGGCTTTACAACAGCTCTAGGATAAAGTTATTGTCCAGCTAAAGTTAGTTTTGATTGATTGATTCACTTCCGTTGCGAAGATCATTATTTATTAACTTAGGGGCCGCTAACACGACACCGTTCTAACAGGAAAACCCTTAACGGGGTTAGCCTTAAAAATACAGATTTGTTTTGTCGTGTAGCCATGCAAACCGGAATTATCCCGACAACATTTGATCTGTTCTGAGGTAAAGGGAAGGGAAGGAAGCCTTCACAGGGGAGGGACTGGTTGACACATCAGGACTGCGTTGTCATCGTGTCCAGGCTCAGGTCCTTCATCAGATCTGGATACGGCCTGGATCCGGCATACTGCGGTAAACCTTGGATAAACAGAGAGAATAATATTAGCGTAGGCGCCATCCTTCTTATGATGTAACAAGTACATCAGGATTTATGGGGAGTGTTCCCGGTTCCGGCTGACCTAATCTATGCAGCCTAACATTGAATTATAGAAGTCTATAATATGTTATGTGTATGCTAGGCCAAAGAGATGAGTTTTTAGTCTAGATTTGAACTGACAGTGTGTCTGCTTCCCGGACAAGATTGAAGATTGTTCCAAAGTTTTGGTGCTAAATAGGAAAAGGATCTACCGTCGACAGTCAATTTTGATATTCAAAGTATTATAACCTGGCCAGAATTTTGAGATCGCAATAGACGTGAAGGACTATAATGCGCCAAGAGCTCACTCAAGTACTGGGGAGCTAAACCATTTAGTGCTTTGTAAGTAAACAGCAATATTTTAAAATTTTGTCCAATAATTAGAATCTCTGAATGTTTTTTCAGAATTAAGTAGTAGGAAATTGCTAGTCATCCAATTTTTTATATCAGCTATGCATTCCGTTAATTTTGTGAATTGGAAAGTTTCGTCAGGGTGTGAAGAAATATAGAGCTGCGTATCATCAGCATAACAGTGAAAACTAATGCCATGCTTCCTAATGATATCTCCCAAGGGTAGCATGTACAGAGTGAACAGCAACGGTCCTAGTACTGAGCCTTGTGGTACACCAAAGTTCACAATGGCTGACAGGCTCCACATACATCTAGCCATGTGTAACTTCCTCAACCATAACAGAGTCAACTAACTCCACAAGTTCACCATCGCTTCTTCATTCAATGCGGAAGAAATCGATTGCAACTTCAACACCAATCGGACCGAACTATCAAGACTTTCTCCTTGCGACTCTATGTCCGGACGCTCTTCTACAGCTAAGGCAAATGCAAGTATAGTGCAATATACTAAATCGCTGTTTAGTTAAAGTTGTGAACCCCTTTGTTTACAAAGGAGCTTTGTAGTAAGGAACTGATGGTTCTTCCAGGTTGTCAAATGACTCTTTACATAGCTTCATTCCTCTGTTCTGGTTTTTCAGTGCCTTTCACTTTCCATTCTAACCACGTGCATGATTGTGTGTATGTGTTTGTTTAGATTAGTTATGTGTTTGTCATTTAGTTAAATAAAACTTTTGTGCACATTCACGCGAGTTGATTCTGGTCTGCTTATAAATCAATGTCAATTTTACGATTATTCAGCTACATGAAGTTAATTCGATTAACTGATCTAAATATTTATAATTAATTAACAAGTTATGATTAATTATTCATATTACCTTTGAGCTAATTTGCTACACCTGTAATTATCTTGTCTTTTAATACCAGAGAATTGACAAATGTGAAATAAAAATCACTCTTTTGGTATGGATTCAATGTAAAATTGGCGATGGCAATGGGATTGGTGACATGCCATTGGGAAGTGATAGTGAGAAGACATGCATGAATCTTCCTCTTAAAAGAATAATAAACTGACTTATATGCCTAAAGTCTGCAAAGCTGTCATTTCTGAGGATTCTTTAATGAAATTCATTCTACAATGGAAGGTTTGACAAAAACAGTGTTTATTTGCAACAAAATCAAGCTGGGTTTCCAATAGCTCAAGGTTATTGTAACTTGCATGCAATTTTTCCTGAAGCCAGCACATAGATTTTTTCCCCAATATCTGAGTCAAGATCTGTGTCCCTTTTCTTTCTCTCTCCATGTCTGTCCCTCTGTCCTAATGTCACTTGATTTGTATCTAACCTTTACCTTGCTTGACTTCCACACTGAATCTTTGTGATGCCTGTCTAATGATGAGTGTCTGCACTTTTTTTGCCCTTTTGTCCTAAAACCAGCAACATCAGCAGTTCAGGCGAGTCTCTTAAACTGGATCTAAACAGCAATATGATGTGCAGGGTAGGAAACCAGGTCTTCTAACAACTATTGTTATGCTGTACTCCTTGTCATCCAAATTTAAATACTGTATATTTTTAAATGCTTTCGCGTTTCTAATAACAAATGGTCCTATTCTAAATCCCTCCCAAATCCCCTCTTTAACTTTTATTCATGATCTTCTCTGGCATATATTCAGAATACAGTTAAAAAGAAAAAGAAAAAAACCCTCTTTTTGGTTTTCCAGCTCTTAAAAGCCTTAGACTTATGACTGTAACTTGGGTCTGCATTGATTATAATGGAACACCTTGTACCCCACAGCAATTTAGTGCATCAAAACCACTCATGCTCCAAGGGAAGATGCTTTCAATATATTTGACTGCTTTCTGAAAAGTCCTTTAACCCCCTCCATTATCCAGAAACACTTAAACTGTACTGCAACTCTGCTAAATCTTCAATTGAATGTCTTGCTAGTCTATACATAGTTATTTGTCATGACTCAAGCTCTGTCATGACAGTTTAGCTTAGGTGCACACTTTTTGCTAAACCCTGCTGTTTATTTATATCATATATTTTTGCACCCTTTCACCGAGTCTACACCGAACGCTACTGCCACAACAACTTGAGGCTGACTGCATCAGTTTACTGTTGGGGATTTGTCGTGTTGTGTCGCATTACATCCAGTGTAGACAGCATCACTGATTATAATGAGTTATATTTGCATTTGCTATCGCTCATTTGACTGTAATACAATGTTAACAGTTCTTTCTTTTCATTTAAAGTGCCCCTGTAGTCAATAATTTTATCCCTTAAAACTCCTTTTTGATCACCCCTGTGAAATGTTTTTTTTATTATTCATGCCTAAAAATAGCTTGAATGTAACTCTACACCCTTGCTTCATTTAGTATACGCGGACACATACATATGCAAATGAGCCCTGCCTCCACTCATACGGGCTCATCTATGTCGATGTATCAGAATGGTAATGCGTTTTATGTATCGCCCTCTACAACGTCGGACACATAACGGTAGTAAATATGATTAGCCTTTTGCTTGACTACGTTATCAAACAGCTAATGTTACACAAACCACCATTTCCCATTCACCATCTCAGAGTCAGACAGCTTCCTTCTAAAAATCAGCATCTTTAGAAACACTGTGAACAGCTTAGAACGTCAGTGAAGAAAGGCATATAGTTCATCATAACAACGTAATGTACATCATATAGCATAATTCACCCACTAAATTGCTAAAAGTACCCCGATTTTTCATATCAACAGTCTTTTTTTCCACTGCAGTTTTAGGAGAAAATACTCAGCAATGGTATTGACTTATGAATTTGCACATGGTTTGTCCTAAAGCATATTAAAAACACCACATAGACATATAAACAACATTAAAACAGTCATATAGGATTTTTTTTTTAAATACATCCATACACCTTTTAAGGCTGTTGATAACACTATCAGTATTCTGTAAAGGTTGTTCTCTTTATTTCTCTCTCTATCCCTTTATTTGTTATTGATAAGACAATGGAGAGGGGAATTAGAGGAGAACAGGATCAGCAAGTGATTCAAACTGGATTTGAACTTGTGTCAATGCGGAATATGCCAAAGTTTGTGTGCTACCTACTAAGGCCATGGTGCTGACCTCCTTTAAAGGATAACTCTCGCCAAATTGCAACCTAGGCTATTTTTTGTTAATCTACCCGAATCAAACATTTGTGTAAAAGCATAATTAGAATGGAAATGCCACTTTTAAGATTGACCGTATTTTCGTTTTTGGTCAAAACGCAGAAGTTTACTAAAAAGAAAGGTTTTGTACGACTCACTTTATCAGTTAGTGTTTCCGGTGGCTGGAATTTTGTCAGTCAAAAGTAGTCGATCTCCGAATGCAACGTAACATGAGGAGAGTTAAGATGGAAAGCTCAGTTCATTACGTTGCATTCGGAGATCGACTACTTTTGACTGACAAAATTCCAGCCACCGGAAACACTAACTGATAAAGTGAGTTGTACAAAACCTTCTTTTGAGTAAACTTTGTGTACACAAACAATGTTGTCAATGCTGGAGTTCATGTGTAGAGCCCCTGGTGATACTCCAAGCACAGTTTCATGTTGTGTCGAGCCTTCTTAGCCTTTTAAATATAGCGATTTTGATGCTATCATTGTAGTGCCCCAAGCACTCCCATTCAAAAGGCATTTTGACCGAAAACGAAAATACGGTCAATCTTAAAAGTGGCGTTTCCATTCTAATTATGCTTTTACACGAATGTTTGACTCGGGGAAAATGAACAAAAGTAGCCTAGGTTGCAATTTGGCGAGAGTTACCCTTTAAATAATAAAAATATGAAACAATTAAAAATGTTAATGTAAAACATTTTACGAATAAAACAATCTATTACAGGACGTACTCCATTTAATAATCACAAGAATAAAATAATGAAGGTATAATAATCCATGGCTAGGTGTGCATTTCACGATTTTAATGCACTTCATGTCAGGTGGTTCTTTGCCTCCAAGTTGTGCATTAAAATCGTGAAATTCACACCTAGCCATGGATTATCCTGCTTATACCATGGTCACTTGCCAACACTGAAAAGTTAAAGCTAGTATTGATGTTAGCAACACAAAATTTGACTGAAAGTGTTAAAATTATGATTATTTTTATTTGTATCAGCTACCTGATAGACTACCTGTGCACGGTTTGAACGCACACCAATCAGGGGTGCGTTTCCCGAAAGCATCGTTGGCCAACTATGGTCGCAAGTTCCGTCGTTACCAATAGAGTTCAATGGACATTGCGATGAACTTGCGACCATAGTTGGCCAACGATGCTTTCGGGAAACGCACCCCAGATTTCATCCAATCAGAATCGAGTACTCAGACAGAATGGAATGGAAAATAACATAATATAATATAGTAACATGTCTGGTCTTTCCTGTGTTTTTATTGTGTTTTTAGTTCTGCCCTCTGTTATAGTTTCCCTGTTGTTGATGACTTAATTTGTCTCCACCTGAGTTCATTAATTATTTCATCAAGCTCCATTGTTAGCTCCATGTATTTAGTCCCTGTGTTCTCAATCAGTGTTGCTCTATTCTCGTCAGTGTGGTTTTTCCCCTGCTTTTATCCTGTTTCCTGAGTATTTGATATTAAAGCCTGTCTACTTGAAGTATTCCTCACCATGAGAGTTTCTAATTACTACGTTACGTGACTCTTTTGAAGGGCATGAGCTGCTTGGCATAAAAGACCAGCACTGACTGAAGCAAAAATAAATAAATAAATAAAAACACATATGTGAAAATGAACAAAGATGCTCATTTCCTGTTGTGACTGACCAGGAGGTATGTGCAAGCTTAAATAATTACACTTTCTATTGTACAAAGCAATTTTCTACTTTTCAACAACATAATTTCAGATCTCTCAAGGAAAAATAACCACAGTAAATTGTAGGTGATGAACGAAAAAAGAAAAAGAAAAAAAAACCTCATTTGTATTTTATTGATGTTGCTGTATAAGATCTTACAGAAGCCTTTGATTCCAAATATGTGTGTGTGTCTGTACAAACATGTGCACAGTATATTATGCTCACAATGCAGTATTTTTGTAAGGAAGAGTTGAATGAGACACATGGAGACATCAGAAAGCCAGGTCAACATTGGAAAAAGAGTCCTGCTTTTGATGAATGGTCCCCCAGGGACAGAAATAAAGTGATGTTTTGTCATCACAGTGATTACAAGTAAATCTCCTGCACGTTGTTCTTTCCCATAACACCACAAGAGTCTTACAGTAGAGGGAAACCATAAAATAAAAGGTCATATGGTGGTACTGGCTCTTGTTTGAGTTAGCCTACAAAAGCCACTTCGGCCACAAAGGAGTCGCTCATGATTACCTTTCTGAAATCTAAAACTACAAGGGAAGGGACACCCTACAAGTCTTTTTTTTATTTTTCATTCTGTGGCAGAAACAAGCTTCCATAGTAAACATATATGCGCTACAAACCAGTGTGTTTATGATTATGATAATAAGTTAAAATAGGGGTGTGCGATATGACGATCTTTAATCGTGGACGATTAAAATGTCTCCACGATCTGCTTTTTAAGAAATATCGTAGTATCGTGCATCTACCAGTTGCTGTTCTGGCGCCTCTGTCCCACTGAACAACGTGACGTATAATCACATAAAAAGTTTACGCAGCGGAACGGGACAATGCGCGTTTCTCAGTGCGTACGTTAAGTTACATGTGAAGCTCACATGCACTAAAAGCCTGGATACTGGACTAAGTTATTTTTCGAGTCTTATTGTGCTAATACTGTCAAATACACACAAGGTTTACATAAAGTCGGTTATGTCTAAAGTGAAAGCAAACTTGAGAAATTTGAGAGAAAATCTGCTTGTCAAATGCGTGCATATTAGACGCGTCGCGCGCAGCTCTTAAAGAGACAGTAGCTGAATAGTAAACACGCTGCCGCTTGTCCTTAAGGGGATAGTTCACCCAAAAATAAAAATTATCTCATTATTTATGCACTCTAATGTTGTTCCAAACCTGTATTAATTTCCTTGTAATATTTTCCTAATATTAATATTTTGAAGAATGTGGCTCAGTAACTTTTATTTTCAACAGAAGAAAGAAACTTATTCGAGTTTAAAACAACTTGAGAGAGTAAATTATGACAATTTGAATTTATAGGAGAACTATCCCTTTAATGTTAATAAAACAACAAAATGCAAAGAGAAAATCACTCACTGCTCTTGACTGATAATTTTAATAGTAGCTTTAATAAGTATCAATGTATAATTTATACAGTGAACTATGTTTTGTTTTATTTTCATATTTGTTCATTTAATTACTTTCTTCAGTGCTACTGCTAAATACAACTACTGTAGCTGAAAAAATAAAGCACTGTTTATTTAATTTGTATATTAAATTGTGTATGTGTACAGTGTACTGTGTATCTTTGATCTTAATATTTAATAACAAAGAAAATAATGACAAATATTTTTATCTTCGCCCCTGTCTGCCATTCTTTTTTATTTTATATTTTGTTACATAAGGCTTTGTTTTTAAAATATGGATATTAGTTTGGCTGTAATGCTCAGTCAGAAAATAGTAAAACCAACATAAAAAAAGAATCGTGATAAAATTGTGAATCGTGATTTTTCTGAAAAAAATCGTGATATGATATTTTTGCCATATCGCCCACCCCTACGTTAAAATAATCTGCTAAGTACCAGTTTGCAATATAATGCAGCATAATGGACAGTTTTTGTACAGGTAAAATGACTGGAAGTGAATGACCGTTCATCCATCCATCATCTATCTATATACACACACATCTATCTAGTATGTTAGTTTGGTAAATGAAAAAACTTTATAAAACCCCAGAGATCAAGGATTTCACAGCTTTTTGTTTACAGAACCAGAGATGTGTGTATGCAGAAGTAATTATCCCGCTTATTATTCAGCTACTTGCCACATAGGAGTAAATAACTGAACACAAAATATTAAAGGGGTCATATGATGGTTCTAAAAAGAACATTATTTTGTGTATTTGGTTTAATGCAATGTGTTTACGTGGTTTTAGGTTTAAAAAAATCTATATGATGCATGGTTCAGCACTAAGCATGAACATGCTTGTGAAAGGACTGCTAGTGCCAGACGATGGATCTTTCATATTCACAAATAACAAAACAATGTGTCTAGAAGTAGAACACATTATAATCAGTGATTCTGTCTTCTGTATGTGGCGTGACACGACTCGGAAATTCCCTGACAATAACTGACGCCCTGTTCTCTTTCTGACATTTTCCAGCGCTCCGACACAAAGGACAAATGGATTTGCAACGTTTGCTTTGCCGCTTGTGGCGCGGTGCATCCGTCGTGTCCGGTGTGGTGAAAAGACAAGAAAACATGACGAGGCATATCTCGCCTTCGGATTCACTTAGAGACTTAAACATTGAAAATACAGTATTTGTCTCTACAAAAGGGGGGCCCGAAAAAGTTTGGGAATCACTGCATTAGGCAAACTGTGAGCCTGGGTGTGGTTTGTCAAAAAAAGATGTTTTGAAAGGCTCTGAAGTAGTTATTTTCAACCACTTCTTCAACACAACATGTAACAACATGATTGTTCTCCCTCTGGAATGCACTGTTAATGAATGAAATTACGCAAGAGCTGAAGATTTTTAACATGACACTATAATGGGATGCACCTTCCCCACACATATCTGACCTCCTGCTGGTCAACTGTAAGTGCTGTTATTGAGAAGTGGATATGAGTCACAAAGTAATAGGTCGCACAAACTATCTGAGCGGCAGTCCTTGTTTAGGTATAAACATCCTCTATCCAAACAGCAATTCTGCCCCAAAGAAATCTTCATTAACACTGGGTAAAGGCCCCAACTAAAATGACAGAGGTGAGAAAGCAGCAGTTAAAGGGATAGTTCACCCAAAAAATAAAAAAATCTTTCATCATTTGCTCACCCTCATATCATTCCAAACCTTCGAGACTTTCATTCATCTTCAGAACACAAATGAAGATCTTTTTAATGGAATTTGAACAATTTCTGTCCCTCCTTCGACAGCTACACAACTACCACTTTGACGTTTCAAAAAGTTCATAAAGAGATCGTAAAACTAATCCATATTAATTGAGCGATTAAGTCCAAATTTTCTGAAGAGACACGATCACTTTATATGATACTTTTATTCACATATATGATTAATTGATGAAATTTTTTTAAACAGTTTTTGAACTAACCCTTTAACTGCTGCTTTCTCACATACAGTTTTCTTATACAGTTGATTGCTTTAAACCAAACAGATTTACAATATTAAACATGACAAACAGTGTCAGTGTTGCTTTTAATGAGAATTACACTTCAGTTTCTACTATAAAGCAGCTCTCCAGTGTTTTCACTCGCGGACATCTGAGCTTGATGAACTCAATAGAGGACATCACAAGAGGTTTAAGGACTAAAATATTTTTTTTATGGGGCTGCCCATGGATATACATGTTTTTGCAGACCTGACTTTGTGGCTGCCCTCCTCTGAGAGATGTATTTTCTTCTTCTAGCATTGCAATGAGAAGTGAGCCCAATTAAATTAACTGAAATGCAGACTGTGAGCTTGTCTCGGTCAAATCACACAATCATTTAATGAACCCATAGTTTTAATTACATGATTATTTGATTCTGTTTTGATGTCTTTTGCTACTTCTTTCCTAACCAAATCTTTTATGCAAAAGCTGATGATTAAAACATTGAATTTTCAGCATCATTTCTCCAGGCGTCAGTGTCACATGATCCTCGAGAAATCATTCTAAAATGCTGATTTTTTTATTATTTACTCTTACTACAGTCAAAAAAAAAAAAAAAAAAAAAAAAAACCTCTTGAAATGTTAGTTCAAATCTTTTGGTTTATGCTATTTGGTAACAAGCTGGTGTTTTTCACACTGTGCCCTTTGCTGAAATAATTCAGCAAGAAATAGAAAATAATTTATTGGAGAGTCACAGTCTCTGCTTCCGATTGTGTTTGTAAAATGCTGCTTGTTATAGCAGCTAGTAGTACATTTCTAATTTTAGTCTTCTTAAGACTAAAGTTCTTCTTTTCTCTGCTTGTTAGCCCAGTGAACAGTGCACTTCAACAGTTCAGGGTGTTTTCCTCTTTGACCCCAACATTACAAGACAAGATAAAAAAAAAAATACGGCTCTCTACACATGAACTCCATTACAACTCTCCAAGTCCTCTGTGTAGGTGGACCGTATAACTTCTACATCATCAGCACCTTCTGACAAGGCTAAGTACTTATTAATATCCTCTTGTGTGTGTGTACCTGTCACTTATGATATTACTTAAGTAAAACATCCATGTGTTAATTTTTGTGAAACATTCACCCTTCATTTATTATTTCCCATTCTGCTGTAGAGCAAAATCAAATTAAAAATGATTTAATTGGGATTAAATAGGCTGAAATATCTTTAAAAATCGAAGATTTCTTTTAAGAGTCTTCTTCAGTTGTGCTTGTTTCAAGCAAGCTGCTTGTGTTCTTCACTCAGACTGCGTTCTCTCCTCTGCTCTGATAAAGGTTTTGCTTTGTTTTGCCGGGCTGATGTGCTTGATTTTGACTTGTGTTTTAGCCAGTTATCTCAGGTTTTACATTCAGCACCTTGCCATGGCGCCAAACCTCTCTCAGCTTTCAGAATAGAAGAGGTGCATCAGATGGACTGGATCAACACTTGATTAATGCCATATCCACTCTGTCTTGCTGGTGTTGACTTTTTCCACATCTGCCTTCACTCTTCATATTGCATATGGAAGTGTATCTAACTAGATCTGACAACATGTTTCAACCTACTTGACTGCTTTCCACTTCCACCTGGTCTTCATTTCCATACCACCATCAAGACAGAGTCAGTCAGTGAAAATGTACATTTTACATTTTTAACAAATGTAACAGCTAGATCTGATCCACATGAGATAATAAAGCAGAATAAGACAGAATTACATTTGCCTTGGTCTCATAAATGGTAAATATATTGTGTTGAACAATCAAAATCATTCTCTGAATCTCTTGAAACTGAAAGACAAACACTTGAGGATAATTGCTAAAAGCCATGAAAGTACAGCTTCAAAAAAACTGCCTCAGAATTTAACCATCACCTTTGTACCCAGGTCTCTAAAGAACAAACTGCACACTGTGAGCTTCACAAACTGCAATTTCAGGTAGGGGATGCCATTCAGGAAGCTATTTGTTTATACAATCATTTGTTTGTCACATGCGAATTCACGGTCAAACATCTTAGGCTGTGAATGAGTGCTCCTTGTCCTTTAAATGCAGTCTTGCCTGGATAGGTTCTCCTATTTATGCTGTGTGCTTATCATCCTAATGTTCTGCCTACCCAGTGTACATGAACGCCTATATAACTCATATTTGTGAGCATTTGATATTTCTGGTTCCTTGGACACAAGAGCTATGAGAATGCGCATCAGCCTTGTATTTACTCGGGGGGCGAGAAAGGCATTCATACTTATAGGCCGACGGAAGTCCCTTGAAACGTACAGCATTATTCAATGTGTTAACGTAATTTCCTCTGAAACAGGAAGATCGAACAGCTCCACCCCCCTTTTAAAATAGCCAATAGCGTTTAGTTCAGACAGGACCCCTTTGGCAAGTTACTTTGAGTTTATTAAAACACAATTTATCTTTGGTGGTATGGTTCCTTATGGGGGTTCTTGCTCCATAATTAATGAACATACAGAGCTTTAGCATTAACCCCACATAGAACCATCAGCTTGAGTGATATACAGACGATTAAGACACTTTAGTAATGTCTTTAAAGCAAAACAGTGTTAACATGAAGACGTGGCAGTAAATCCCAGGACGTCTATACTGTAGCCTAGCTATGAGGATCAGTGATGTCCATAACAGCTAGGACTTGAAAGCCTTGGTAATCCGAAACAAAAGAAGACGACAGCCATAACGTGCACAGTAATATGCTTGATGCTTATAGTGGTGAGGGGGGAGCATGCTTTCCGAGCAATAATGTATAGGAGAAACGGTCAGAAACTGCGGCTTTACCGAACTCAATGGCTCTGGCCGAGCTGTGATGTAAAATCGAGCGCAGTGTTAGTTCAGGCAGGTCACGTAGCCATAGTGCTGCGATCAGCTGTCAAATCACTTCAACCACTACCATTCTCCTATTAGGTCGAGAGGATATATATATATACTGCTATACCTGTACATATGAACTGAATTGAATGCTTAATGCTTCTAAATGTGAATTGTTTTGGAGCACACTAGCTTATAGATAACAGTAAGGCTAACATATTCATACTAAAAGCCAAAAAACTAAAATTTTGAGTTCATGGGGACTTTAAAACCAATCAAAATCAATATTATGAAATATGACTTTGAAATAGTGTGTAACATTGTCCAGCAGTGGCATACACATAATGTCAGAACCAGCAACTCTGTTGCTTTTCTTTGAGCTCTTTGCATGAAATTAGGTCTTAAAGTGTGTGAAAAGGCATAAACTGTTAGACTTTGATGTAACTTTTTAAATAAATATATATGTTAATATAATGTAGTTAATGTACATGCAAAAATATTATAGCATTGGTTGCTGATAGCCTAGGGCAAATGTTGTTTTATATGCATTAATCCATGTGAACATAAAAAAAGGAACTGTAACATGAATTTACATGGATAAAAAAAACAAAAACACCAACACATAAAAGTCCAACATGGTACTGATATATTCTAGAACATATATTATATGTTATGTAATTAAATAATTGTGCTTTCTTTTTCATGCATGCTGATTATGCAGACAGGTATTAAGTATTATTTCAGTGCAAAGGACAAGTCAGAATATTTGACAGTGAAATCACCTTTACTACAATAACGTTCAACCTCATTTCAAACAATTCTGTTGTTGAAACATATCATAACAGACTCAGTTGTTCTAACTGCACTGTACACACTTGATTGCTTTTACAGGTTATTTGCTTTAGTTTGATGCACCGGATATAAAGGCATAAATAAGAGCATATTTTCATATATGAAGCAATTTCACACGAGAAAGAGTGTGTTATGGATGCAGGATCTGCCATTAATACGCAAGTTTACCAAATTTAATAAATCAGAGTAAATCAAGCTAAGACGGAGTCATTTCTGAGAAGTTATTATAGTGATAAGGACACAGTAGGATTGCGTGACACTGTTTTTATACAACAGTTTAATACAAATTCAGTTCATTTGGAGTAACTTACATTTTAGACGTAATGACATTGAAAATACCGTAGTTCCATTCCAACAGTACTGGGTGTTTTGTTCCTGAATTAACCAAACAAATTGGTCAAATGAATTATTCAGTGATTCACTCATTAAGACTTGTCACTCGTCTCCAACCTGGTTTCAAAGAAAATCTTAACTGTTTTACTAGGTGGCGATTTTGTTTGAATTTAATTTGTATGATGTTGTATGAATCATATGAAAGCATGATTTTTATAAAAAAGCATGAATTTCCACCCAATTCCCAGCTAACACTGGCTGTGTTTGAAATTGCCCCCTATACCCTCATACCTGTATGATAGGCTATTAAGCTGTACCCACGTTGGACCAGCAGTTTGGAAAATGATTGGTTGGCTGATTCAGCTGCGGGACCATCTTCTGGCGAGACGTGGGAATTCATTCGGCACGACAGTCACGGTGCATTGTGGGTATTCTTTAGCCCAGGGTTTCTCAAACTCGGTCCTGGAAGGCCACTGTCCTGCACAGTTTAGCTCCAACCCTGATCAAACACACCTGACAAAGCTAATCAATGTCTTCAGGATCACTAGAAACTCACAGCTAGGTGTGTTTGATCAGGGTTGGAGCTAAACTGTGCAGGACAGTGGCCCTCCAGGACCGAGTTTGAGAAACCCTGCTTTAGCCGTTGAGCGTACATCGGTTGTACACTTGTTATTGTAAATATATCTCTCGATGAATGCACTCGATGATGTCCACTATGGTTTCGGACACCAGTACAAATGACTGTCCCCTCAAATAGTACTCTATTTAAGGGTATAGGGGTGATTTCGGACACAGGCCGCGTCTACACTGGACGTGACCGTGGACACGTCACATTACGCCGCGCCGCAACAGCTAGAAGCTGTCTACACTGGACGCTACAAAGAGACCATTGCAACTTCAATTGTTATTTCTTGTGAGAAGTATCGTGAGTGCTTGAAGTACGTCTTAAAGGCACACTATGCAGTTTCCGTTTTTCTCAAACAGCGACCCTTAGAGTACTTAGAGTACCTGGAGTACTTGTATTTAATGTTACTGTCGTAAATACCACTCACGCAGAGCCGTCTCTGCACTCTTCCAACCGCGCTCTCTTCATTTTCTTCGTCGACTCTGCCATGATTCACATCTGAAATGCATGCTAGTGTCTTCCATAGAGGCTGCTTCATATGTTGTTGATGTATGTGACTTTGTGCCGTGAAGCAAGTCGTGATTCTCGCGAGATTTGTCAGGGCGCCACCTCTCGAACTTGCCAATCTGTTATATTAAGGTACAAATCTTGCATAGTGTGCCTTTAAATAGAACTAGGCATCAGTTTACTGTCAGGGAATTGTCGTGTCACTTCACGCCGTGCTGTACCAAATCCCGCCAATATTATCAAGCCACATCCCCTGTAGAAAACACTGATTAGGCTATAGACCTTATGTAGCCCCGCCCCTTTTGTCTTTTGTCTTCCAGTCTGTATTTTCACAGCGATCTTACGTATTGATGAATGAACGGCTCGTTTTAAAATCTTCCCGGTCTACTGACATTTGTTAAGACATCTTTAAATATTACAATCCTCATGATAACTTTCGTTAAAGCTACACTGTGTGATTTTTACCCCCATCTAGCGGTGAAATTGTATATGACTACCCAGTGAATATTAGTTTCTGTTCCTCTCAATTCCGAGGGCGTTTTAACTCCTACGGTGGCCGTATTATTCCAAGATTAACATGGCTTCCAGTTATCGACTTCATCCATGACAATAATAAACAATACGTCTAAAATGAATAAAACTACAGGACAGATGTCAGGAGGTAAACGTCACCCTTGGAATCGGCTATCCCAGCATAATCAGATTAGGCTAACGTTACAATGTGTACAAAGTAAAAGCAATTAAAAATAACTAAAATTTACAGTGTCCTTTTTTTTATATAGCTTAAAAAATTGCGCCTTTAAACCTATTCATTACCTGTGATCCGTCGCAGCACAGATTTATGTTACAAGGTAAACAATACTTTTTCACAATTGACGCGAGGATGAAGTTATACTAGAGGTCGTTCTGGCGTTATGCACAACCATGCTATGGTTAGACAAGCAACTATAAAACTTCGAATTTACACAAATGAATTACAACAGGCTGAATTACCTGTCGAGAAGAAAGCAGGCAACCTCGGCGTCCGTTTTAAAATTTTTGCTCCTCATGAGCTCTTTCCATCTGGGAAAAGTTACTCCAATATTGACTATGGTCTTGCTGATTTGTCTGTCGCGTTGACGTTTTAATTCTCTCTTTCAAATGTGAGTACGCACGCACGCACACTTTCAAATCTGCCGGCACTCGCGAGCTCGCGAGTAATCTCCCCTTCGCATTCGTCACGGTGTCACTGAGTGAAAAACGCAAAAGGCGAAGCTTGAATTTACAGGTATGTCCCTCTTTGGCTAATGTAGTTTCAAGATGGAGGGGCAACATGGCGACCGGCATTCGAACCCCTCACCCGTATGTACTTTCAATGGCAGATTATAAACTTAAGAGAATACTTTATTACTTGAAAGAAGTAAATATACATTAATGAGCACATATATTTTTGAAAGAACTAAGTGTTTTTTGCTAAGAATCAACTAAAAAAGTTACACAGTGTAGCTTTAACTTAGACAGACGGCTGCGCGCTTCTTTCTCTGGCGCATAAGGTCTATAATGAGTTATTGTAGCCTCGCATCGCACCGCCCGCATCTGTTGATTTAACTTTTAGATCTTTGGCTAACTATCTGGAACTGTTATCTAAAGATTTGGACAGACATTCTTCCTGTAACATTAATAGAATGTTCGAAGTTAGTTGGCCTTTAATAATCCTATCAAAACATGAGCACACAAATGTTACTTATACATCATTCATGGTATGTTTTTTCTGAAACATTTTAGTTGGGATGTTAGTCTAATTTTAAACGTTACCACTTACTACTTTTTTTAAATGGTTCAGATAACATTCAAAAGTCATGTTCCCATGAAACGTGCAAAATGGTGGCACAGTTTTACGTTTGCTGGATGCAAAAGAAGTCACTGAAACTCCCCACCACTAATGCACAGACTGGTGCAAAAATGTGAATAGTCCGATTGCTGTTGGACTGTTATATTAGCACTCTTGGAACACAAAGGTGATGGAAAACTGTGACTGTGAAAACTATAGGCTACTTGCAAGTTCCTGTGTGCAATTTTTTTTATCTATGTAACATTGCCATGCATGACTCTTTATTCTGTACTTTTATTAACAATTAAAGTAAGGACTGATTAAGTTTTCTCTTTGAACAGACCAAAATAGCGAACATATCTCTTGGGGCAATCTCTTACCCAATAGAAATGTGAGGGGAAGTAATGCTCATTTCAATTTATGCTCCTCTATTGCTGTAAGGGTAACTTTCCTTTTATGAGGTTTCAGGAAATTAACTTTCTCTGCCCTCTCTGAATGAGGGTTAGAGGAAACCTATATTCTATAGGAAATAAGAATAAGGTAGCTATACAATATTTTCAAAAGCACCCATTCTTATAGCAGGTAATCTTCCAATTTAACACTCTACCAGAACACGGCAGTTCAAAAGTCTTGTCATTCAAATTCTCAGCTGGTTGCAATTGATCTCTAAGCAAGTTTGCGAAGCATATTATACATGTGGAGAGGGGTTTAATAAGTTCTTCTATTCTCCCCGGTGACAGGATGCCTATACCTGAGTGGGTTTGGGAAGGAGGGGTTGTGTGATTGTTTACATGGCAAGATTTAATGAGAGCAGACAGGGAAGGGCCGCATGTGTTGCTGTGTTGATGTGTCAGACACCTCAGTTCCCTGAAGCAGGGAAATGGGGCCAACTCGGACCGAAGCTCAGATCTGTCTACAACACCCTCTTGAAGCTGAATTGAGCTTGACTTCTGCCTCAGCACCCTCTCCTGTCTTCAGGTTTGGGTGGGTGGGTGGGAGGGACCTTGAGGTCACTATGAAATTAAATTCCCTTGCAGCAGCAGTGCTGACACCTTCTCTTTAATACAAAGCCTCACTGAAATCAATTACTGTCATGCTAACGCTTAGGAGATATATTATAATCAGGAGCGCACACCGTACTCATTACATAATCAAATGTTGCGTTTATTCTGGGTGCCAATGTTGAGACCTGCTTCTGTGGAGTGCAATGCAAAAGCCACATCACGCCTCAGTGAGTAAATTATAATTCAAATTTGGTTGTACAATTAATTAAAGGGTTATAATTGTGAATTATAATTGTTGAAGTGAAGTGAAATATAGATTTACATTTGCATTTAGGGTTATGGCATCACAAATATGCCTAAGAATATAAAGCTTTTATCCATATAGTCACACAGAGGCTTAGGTCAGTCTGTTTTTCTATAGGTAATTTCTTCCAAAAACTGTAGGTTTGTCAAACATCAACTATAATATAGACTTATATATTTAAATCAATGTCTAAAGGCCCGTTCACACCAAGAACGATAATTTTATTGGCGTCCACAACAACGCACTACGTCATTCTGTTTTTTATAAGCTCGCGCTGCAGTTTTGTCGTTTAAATGCTTGAGCTCTTAAAGCAGGATGGATTCTGATTGGCTGTCAATGTTTTTATCATTTATCAACAAGAAAACAAGTACTGGTGTCCGTTCTTCTCTGTGCTGTTATCGTTATAGTTGTGGACTCTGCTATTCTTTAATATTTAGAATGATTTTTAGAACTATATTTTTATCGTCATCATTATTGGTGTGAACGGGCCTTAAAGGGTTAGTTCACCCAAAAATGAAAATTATCCCATAATTTACTCACCCTCAAGCCATCCTAGGTGTATATACATCGGGTCAGAGGTCACTCTTCACTGTAAACCCTAACGCTCAAAATAATTAATTAGTTTGAGTAGGACAAACTTAAATTAAATGAATTAGTTCAGTCAAATTAACTTTTATGAGTATTTAGCACTTTCTTTTTCTTTCAAGTTCACAGAACTGATATATTTTAAGTAAACTGAACTATTTCATTGTTTTGAGTTTTATGAAATTATTTATTTTAATTTAAACAAACTTACGTTTAACTGAAACGGCTGGGATGTCTATTTCCCAGCATGCTTTGCCGATGGCACTTGAATGGGAGAGTAAATGCTAAAATTAAGTGTAATATAATGTTTTATTTGTGCAAGATTAATGTTAAGTGGGAGATTTAGTAGTGATTAATGTTTTGTTATGCTAATGATAATAATAAAGCAAATAAAATCTTTATATTGTTGTACTCATACAGCCAGTGCTGTATAACATACTATTGTTAGCATGATAACATAATAGTATGTTAGCAAACTAGCTTGTTAAAACTATAAGTTAATACTAATGAAAGTGTTCACATTGAGATTACATGAAGGTTTTAAGTTAAATATGAAATAGTGTACTCTGATTTTAATTGTTCTTAACTTGAAATGTTTAAGTACAAACTTAAAATCTTAAGTTCTGCTTACTTAAACTTTGAATTTCAAAACTTAAAAATTTGAGGCAATCGATTGCCTTAAATTTTGTGAGTTCTGCTAACTTATTCGGGTTTATAGTGTTCCGCTGGAACTCGACTTGCGTATGGCCATTACCGAAAGCCAGTGATTATAGTTTATAAAGTTATGAATATGGATATTTTTCTTACCAAAACGCATTGCTTTGCTTCAGAAGGCCTTTATTATCCCCATGGAGCCGTATGGATTACTTTTATGATGGATGGATGCACTTTTTTGGGCTTCAAAATCTAGGGAACCATTCACTCTCATTATAAAGCTTGGAAGAGCCAGGATATTTTTAAATATAACTACGATTGTGTTTGGCTGAAAGAAGTAAGTCATATACACCTAGGATGGCTTGAGGGTGAGAAAATGATGGGATAACTTTCATTTTTATTTGGGTGAACTAACCCTTTAATACTGTGTTCCAATTCACATACTATCCGTCCTAAATAGTATTCGAAATTATACTGTAAAAAATGAATCATGAGCCTTGTAATTTTCATTAAAAAAATTGAGGTGATCATTAAAAATATTATGGATATCTTATTAAGAAAATTGTGGTTCAGTGTTTTATTGAAAATATTGAGAACATTTCACTAATAAAACCAAGAGATGCATTTTCCTATTTTTTTTAAGGAAACATACACAATTTTAAGGCTTGAATTGAGGAACTGATAAACCTCATAAAATTAAGGAAAAGGGGCTACCTATTTATATTAAGAGAATTAGCTCATTTATGTGGTTTTATTTAGAGACACCATTGTTTGTTCTCAGCATGCTTTGCACATGGCTGGAAATGGAGAGTAAATCTTGAAATTAAGTGTTATTTCATGTGTTTTTGAGTAAAGGGAAACATCTGTTAATGTTTAATGTTCAGGTATGTTTCACATTTGAAAGAGTTTCTATTATGTTAAAGTTTTGATCGTTACCATTGTGCAGAAGAGTAGGGCTTATGGTTAGGTTGTGAATAACTGCATATTTTAAATATTCTGAAGTATATTGTTACATACACGTAGCAATAACTCTGCTAATGATAGTGCAGTAACAAGTTTGATTCTGTGCTGTTCTAGCAGCATACAGTCTTTTTATAAAACAATATATCTCAAAGTTAAATCTAAACAGGTCATATCCATTCACTTGAGAATAAAAAATACTTCAAATAAAAAAGCACATTTCACTAAAAAATTTTAATTCATTATGTCATAGACTAAATAAATTAGGGCATTTTACATGATTTATTCAGGTAGATTCCATGAATGAAATCAAGCTTTAACTACTCAAAAATATTATGTGTAATATTGTTACCATAATTTTTTTAAGTAAATAGCATGTAACATTCATGCACTCAACTGTTGCAGCTTTAATTATGTAGCGGAGTATTATCAGAATGACAAATTAACCTTGTAGCCTTACAGTTATATACTTATAGTTCATACACGGTTGATTAGTGCATAAGTGCATTATAGTATATTGTTCTGCTACACACTACACACAAAATATGTAGCCTGCTTTGGTTGCATTTTTATTTTAAGGTGACGCAGTTACATTGTACTTACTCAATAAGTACTGAGTAATATTAATTAACTATGTACTTAGAGTTACAGTTACGGTAGGTTTGGTTTAGGGTTAGTTAACTACTTGAAAATTATGCATAATTTACTGTTATTACTATAGTAAATAGTTACATGTAGTAATGTGTATAAAGGGATGTAATAAAGTGTTAAAGGGATAGTTCACCCAAAAATGAAAATTCTGTCAGTAATTACTCACCCTCATGTTGTTCCAACCCCGTAAGACCTTCGTTCATCTTCGGAACATAAATTAAGATATTTTTGATTAAATCTGAGAGCTGGATCACTCCTCCATAGGCTGCTAGGTGACCGAAACTTGCTGGCCCAGAAAAGTTATTAAAGAGATCGTTAATATAGTCCAAGTGACTACAGTGGCTTAATCTTAAGTATATCAAGCGACGAGAATACTTTTTGTGCGCAAAAACAAACAAAAATAACCACTTTATTCCACTATTCATTTCCTTCTCTCTGGGCCTCTAGTTGGTTCACGTAGTGTTTTTGCGTAGCGCGTCTGTGTTACACGTCACCACGTAGGCTCACAATTGGCCGAAGCTGGTCATGTGTGTGATGCGTCTGACGTGCAACACAGACGCGCTGCGCAAAAACACTACGAGGCCCAGAGAGAAGGAAATGAATAGTGGAATAAAGTCGTTATTTTTGTTTGTTTTTGCGCACAAAAAGTATTCTCGTCGCTTGATATACTTAAGATTAAGCCACTGTAGTCACTTGGACTATATTAACGATCTCTTTAATAACTTTTCTGGGCCAGCAAGTTTCGGTCACCTAGCAGCCTATGGAGAAGTGATCAGCTCTCAGATTTAATCAAAAATATCTTAATTTGTGTTCCGAAGATGAACGAAGGTCTTACGCGGTTGGAACAACATGAGGGTAAGTAATTACTGACAAAATTTTCATTTTTGGGTGAACTAACCCTTTAACATACCTATTCTTCACAAAAACAGTACATAATTTTAGGGCATAGTATAAGTAGGAGAACTGGGACGCAGTTTATTTTTCACGCGACACGCAAGCGTCTTGGAAGCATTTCCAAGCTAAATTGAATAGGAAAAGATGTTTATATGATATTTTGACACGAATACATATTAATAAATGTCATTTTGATGTATGAAAGTGTCAAGGGTTTGACATAAATGCAAATATAAATGCAATTTAAAAAAATATTATCGATTTTCAAATACTGCACCTGTCAATACAGAACGAAATATTCTACAGCCTATGGCGTCAACACTGCCGACGTTGTCTTTGCTGCTATATATTTATGTTTAACATGAAGTATAGGCCTTCCACAACTCTCTCCCCATATGTCAAATATATCACCAATATGTCACCTAGCAGCAGCAGCGCCGCGTCAGACACGCTTCTGGAGTGCAAAGACATGGAAAACGCCACGCACACGCCACGCAGCTGACACGCAACAGAAACGCCACGCTCACGCCACGCAGCCAGTGTGTCACCGGCCTTACAGTAGCCTGTATTGTAGACCTTTGCCATCTTTGAGCCTCGCTTTCATACCTGTCATGGCGCTGCTCTGAATAAGGTCTTATAACCTCCAAGGTTATCGCGAATTGGATTTGTGAACATTTGTTTGGCACAGCGTGAAAATAGCCTATGCGCTAACCAATTTGTAATCTAATCTTTGTGTTTACAAAAATTAGGTTTCAAAATGCTAATGAAACAGTGTGAATAATTAAAACTCTTCTATATAAGAACTTTGTTTCCTTCAGGGATGAGGGAATCAAATCCCTAGAAAAACTCACCCCGTCCCACCACCGTAATTCGTCCTCTGGTTTGGATGAAATTAGTGAATGTACATAGGTAAACATACATGGATCACAGCAAGTTCGGCAACACAACTGACCTACGGATGATACATGATGACAGTTCAAACTGACACGCGCAGCGTGAGCGAGCTCGGGTGTTGTCACGTGACGCGCGGCGCGAGGGAATTGAAGAGGCGCGCGCTGCAGCAGACGCGCGGACATTCACACATCACTCTCCCAACTGAGGTTGCTGTCGGAGATATATACTGATTAATATTGTCTCAAACGTACTTTCTACAGAATTTTCGTTAATTTAAACAGTACTTTCTCAGCTATCTGAAAAAGTGGAGGTTGGTGCATTTTTAGTTGCACATTAGACTGAATAACTCTCTCACCAAGACGAATGTCACCTTGCGAACAGGTGTCTTGTTGGATGACAAACTACCCATCTGTCTTTGAAGTGTTTGAGAAGAGCTACATTTGAACTTGAAGATCGGATTTTAGAAATATATGGATGATATGAAATAACCGAGTTTTTTTTTTAGACAGTGAGATGAACAAACAACTACTTATTTCAAGGTCATTGGATTTATTTTAATGCTCTGATCATTACAGCAAAAGTGCATCAGGTAAGTCTGAAAATTATTTTAATTAGAAAAAAAAAAAATCAAAATACTGCGACTGTTAAGTGAGTAGATTGGGACATGTTTTCGACTTTTAATGCTTATTCTAAAACCATCAAAAATGCATTCTTGCGTAGTGTTTTAGCAATGCATTTAAATACAGTAAAGGAGAGTAGCCTAATCAATATCAAACTTGCATTATGATGGTACAATTATTTTCACTTATAATGGCAATTTTTGTAATTGTGAAATGCATTATGCTGATGGGCTGTTTAATATCTGAATAAAATACTCAAAATTTTCTTTTCTTTTTAAATCCCACTTTAGAACTGTCAAATAAAGGAGCTTTTTCCAGGTACGATCACTGTCTATCACTCCCCTGGAATCATCAACATCATCATCATGGATAGTCTGTAAACCTCATTGTGCAGCAGGTAGCCGAACGAATGCAGCAAACACACACCTTTGCTCTTTAGTAATGAATGACAGCTCTCCAACATCTGAGAACATCATGTTTCAGGAGCTGACTGCAGATGCTCTGAACGGCAGTTGTGACTATACATTGCCCATGTGTAACAATGGCACAGGTGAAGCGGCATTGCAGCTGCCCACCTTTTCCATGGCAGCGAAAGTGAGGGTGACAATTACCTTCACTCTTTGCGCAGTGTCAGCTGTGTGCAACCTCGCAGTGCTGTGGGCTGCCAGCACTAATAACAAGCGCAAATCCCATGTGCGAATTTTAATCATGAACCTCACCGTTGCCGACCTGCTGGTGACTTTCATCGTGATGCCGGTGGATGCTGCTTGGAACATTACGGTTCAGTGGTTGGCGGGGGACCTGGCTTGCAGATTGTTAATGTTCCTAAAGCTCGTGGCTATGTACTCCTGTGCGTTCGTGACTGTGGTCATAAGCCTGGACAGGCAGTCGGCCATTCTCAACCCTCTGGCCATCAATAAGGCTAAAAAGAAGAACAAAGTAATGCTGAGTGTGGCCTGGGTGATGAGTTTTGTGCTCTCTGTCCCTCAGGTGAGGAGCTGCTTGAGTGATTTTTCATGTTTTTCTTTGTGTCTTATCTCGGTGCATTACTCAAATTCACAATAACCCCCAGAGTCTGGCATAAGCAACACCCTGAATCACATAGAGAGATCAAAATGAAAAGGAAAGGCAGTTGAACCACTTGCCTTCTTGAGCTTAGACTTGAAATATTCATATTTGTTCATATTTAATCAGATTTGAAACCACAAATGCGTTCACTCGAAATTAAAAATGCATTCAATATTTTTTACTCTTTTTGTTGAAGTCTGCTTTACAGTTTTTAAAACGGATGAAAAATTACAATTCTGTCATCATTTACTCACCCTCATGTTTGACCTTCTTTCTTCCATGGAACACGAAAGAAGTAATGTCCAAACTGCTTCAAGTTCGTCAAGTACTGTGTGTGTGTGTGTGTTTAAATCATTAGTCACATTCATTCCATCTTTGATCTCATTTACAGTAAATGGCACTTCACAACATGCTTGTAGTCACTAATCTAATAGCATACTCTACATACGTCAGAATGCACCAAATTTGAATATGCGCATATTAAAATCATCATAAAAGACATGAAAGCCATGGCAGAAGGAAATAGCGAACCTTATTGTCCCTCACACAAGGAAACCATATGGTTGTATGAATGAATGGTACTGCTTTTAGAACTTGAACATTCTGCAAACTGAAAAATCTGCATACTGTCTCCTGTGTTTTACGGAAGTAAGAAAGTCATAAACATGTGTGGAACAATATCAGGGTGAGTAAAGGATGACAGAATTTTTATTTTTGGGTGAACTATCCATTTAATGTATTACTGTATTTTGTGTCCCGTACATATTCACACAACTGTATTTTCCCTTGGCAGATTGTCTTTTAGATCATATCGACAATGACGTTTCAAATCAGTAACGTATTCAGTATTCTCCCTAGACCTGTTGTAACATTAGAACCAGAGCTATAAAGTGTTGCAAAATTCATAGATGTTCATAGATTAGTTCAGCAATTATAGTACTGAGTGCGCTTTCATCAGCCCTTTAATTTCACCTCAGATTTAACATAATGACTGGTGCGGAGACACGTTACTCAACATTACCAACACTCATTCACACACACAGGTTCAGGTTGAAACCCCACTGGGATAGAAAAACATGAACACACACACAGACACACATGTCCACATTTCCATAGACATAATGTTTTTTAAACTGTACAAACTGTAGGGGAGAGCGGGGCACAAAGTAACGCTTTTTGACTTTCTCAATTTGTGTAAATCTACTTATGGTTCAGAGTATTTTTTTTTTTTCCCACATTAATTTCCCACATGTCTAGTACAATTATGTGTTTTTGTTTTATTAATACAGTGTATACATTTTTCTTGATATACCCCAAAAGAAAGGAAGTGAAATGTGACAACATGCCCCATAGGTGGGGTACATTGTAACATGTGAGGGGCACATTGTAACATAACATATGACAGCTTAAAATGTTATCTGATCTAATAAAAAAAATATACAAAACAAACTAAAATATTTTCTAAATAAAATACAATTAAAAAACGTTTTCATATAAAATAATGGCAATTTTTAATAATTAAATATAAACTCATTTTTGAGTTTTGACTACGAACACATGAAAACACAGCTTTACAAAAAATAGTTCAAAACAAATAAATAATTAGTAATTTATGAACATTGACTCTCAGGTTTTAGTTACCTTTTTCTCACGTTTTCTTAATAAAATTAATAAAAGTATAGAATATAATAGCATATTTCTAATAGGGGCACATTGTAACGCAGTGTTACAACATGCCCCCGCCTGCACAACTGGGATTTAAACCCGGCTAGTGTCTTCTGCTAGTTAGCGAAGCATTAAATAACTATCTCAACTGTTAAATAACATCTTGGAGATTAATATAATATCAGATTTGTCTTATTTTAAATAAACACAAAAAATAGAGATGAAAAATTAACTTAAGAAATTTACTTTTGCTATGGTTTAATAAATGTCTATGGATATCTTCCAAAAATAAAATAATTTTGGCGGAATTTTTTTTCTATATAGTGTTGATATTGCAACTAGTAAATACACAAAGTTTCGTCATCCAAGCATGTGCGGAAGTATTTAAAACAAGCGTGTTACAACTAACCCCGCGTTAGGTTGTGCCCCGCGCTCCCCTATATTCTATCCTCTTACCCTACCGATCACAGAAAACTTTGTGCATTTTTAGATTTTCAAAAAAACATAACTTAGTATGATTAAGCTTTTTTTTTTTTTCTGATGGGGACCAAAAAAAATGTTTAGGACATTTTGTCCCCATAATGTAGGGCAGGGTTCACCAATCTCGGTCCTGGAGGGCCGCTGTCCTGCAGAGTTTAGCTCCAACCAGCTCCAACACACCTGTTTGAAAGTTTCTAGTATGCCCAGTGAGACCTTGATTAGCTGGTTCAGGTGTGTTTAATTGGGGTTGGAGCTAAACTCTGCAGGACAGCGGCCCTCCAGGACCGAGATTGGTGAACCCTGATGTAGGGTATACCTGAACCACACACACACACACACACACACACACACACACACACACACACACACACACACACACACACACACACACACACACACAGTGAGGACATTCCATAGGCGTAATGGTTTTTATACTGGACAAACTGTATATTCTATCCCCTTACACTGCCCCTATCCCTACCCATCACAGGAAACATTCTGCATTTTTACATTTTTAATAAAACACTGCTTAGTATGTTTTTAAAGCCATTTGAATTATGAGGACTCAGGAAATGTCCTCATAAATCACGTTCAAGTTGTAATAATACCCATGTCATTATACAAATTTGTGTCCTCACAAATCACATAAACAAGCCCACACACACACACACACACACACACGAAAAATTATGCAGTTTGTAAGTCAATTAGATGTTTTTAAATTTGACGTTCTTAAATCAGCTCACAAATGATATTCAAACATAATATAAGAAAACGCTCTGAGACCTTCAGTTACAAGATCTGAAATGTTCAAGATGATTGCAGCAAGAATTACTGTGGAATGACTGTTAATAAGGGCTGATTCTCAATCAGAGCAGGCGTACACATTTTAAAACACTGTGCAATTGAAGTAATAAATGCAGAGACTTCTTTATTTGCTTCTCCTGATGAAGTGGAGCGTTTAAAATCAGTGTGCTTTCAAGTTTGGAGAAGGCAGCAAGCTAAAAGAATGAGCCCATATTACAAGCACCAAAACTCCACAGTGAAACACATTACGACAGCAGATTGTGTTTGAATGAGGTCATTTCGGAAAGGTATGATTGAAGATACAAGGTCACAATGGGCCAAAGCAGATATTTTGTTGTCATTTGTTTTTCCAATTGTTTTTGTGAATCACTTCTGAGGCAAACAGACAGATGGCTTTAGCCTGTATGTCAGTATGCCAGTCTTCATTTGTCAATAGGCAATCTCCTTGTCATAGATAGAATATGTAGTCAGACATCATAATATTTATGAAATGTTCTGCAAAAGAGCGATCCTGGGAACACTGAGCTTTTAGCTGTAGGGGATATATGCCACATCTAATTTGCAACACTGACAGTGTTCACTTGATTAGTTGGCTGTGGATAGCATTGAATAGTCAATAAGAGTTCGGGGCTAATTTTCCAAAATTACCAATTAGTCATTTTGACAGCTTCTAAATCAAGCTAGTGTGTAATTGTTTCTTAGTTTTTTGATAGAGTACAGTAGTTGTTATTGTAATCTGCTGATTTGCTGAATTCCCCAACAGATGTTTCTGTTTCACAATGTGACCATCACGGTGCCAGCCAATTTCACTCAGTGCACCACCCGTGGGAGCTTTGTCAAACACTGGCAGGAGACCATTTACAATATGTTCACTTTCATTTGCCTCTTCCTGATACCTCTGGCCATCATGATCTGCTGCTACACGAGGATCTTGGTGGAGATCTCCCGAAGGATGTCCAAAGGAAACAGTAAGTGGAGTTACATTTGAAAGGAGGCTAATGTTGGATTCTGCATTAATGGCGGTATCACCATATGAATTAGTGCGTTCAAAGTATTGCGCTTCAGAAATGTCGTGTTTAAATGACTAAAATTAAAATGTATATACCCTGATAAAATATTACTCCAAGCTTAGAGTTGTTATCCGATAATCGAGTTGTTAACTGCTGCAGTCGTATCAGTCAAATTTACAGTGTGATTTGCAACACTCTCCGGTTCACATGCTCCAGAGTTAATCTTTGAATTCTGGATCAAACCCTAAATTGACAAAGAACATTTATAGCGAACATTGTGAAGCCACAGAACCTGATCTAAATCGGGTTGAATTTGTTTGCTTTTGTCAACTCTAAACCTTCTCTGAAACTCAGAGTTCGTTGAACTAGCTTTGTGTAACAGGCCACTGATTTCTTCACTTAAAATAACAAGCTATGACATGTTTTCCTGAAATGGATTAAAAAATAAGATATTGTGCATTTGAATGAAGTGAAAATATATATTCTGTCATCATTTACTCAACCATATGCCGTTCCAAACCTGTATAATTTTCTTCTGTGGAACACAAAGGAAGTATTTTTTTTTTTTAAAAAGTCGAGTGTTTTTTGTCCATAGTCAATGGGGTCCAATCATGTCATTATATGGAGTAATAATATTCAGCTGAAAGATTCTTCAGAATATCTGCTTTTGAGCTCCACAGACAAAAGTCATTCATTTTTCGAATGACATGAGGGTGGGTGAATGATAACAGAATTTTAATAATAGAGTAAACCATCCCTTTAAGTCCAGAAAACGTAAAAAATATATCTATATATTTACTGCACATTTAAAAAAATCTTCTCGCTTTTACAGTCTCTTCAAAGGAAATCCACTTACGGCGTTCCAACAGCAACATCCCAAAGGCCCGTATAAGGACTTTGAAAATGAGCATAGTCATTGTGACGTCTTTCATAGTTTGTTGGACACCGTACTACTTGCTGGGTCTCTGGTACTGGTTCCTTCCTGATGATTTAGAAGAGACTGTTTCTCACTCACTGACTCACATACTGTTTATTTTTGGACTTTTTAATGCAATTCTGGATCCCATTACTTATGGCCTCTTCACCATCCATTTCCGCAAAGGACTGAAGCGTTACTGTCGCAACGCGGCTGTACTCACAGAGTCAGAAAATAACTCCATCATGACGGGCTCATTGAAATGCTCACCATCTCCGTTTCACATGAAAAGAGTGACCCAGATGAGTCCAAGAGCTGACCCAGAGCAGAATATGGTGGATGGGGAAGATAAGAAGCCAGCTGACCGTAAAAACAAGGAATAGTGGCAACCCTACCAATTCAGCCTTGAAAGTGTCATTTGATTAGAGATACGGATGTGACAAGGCTTGTAGCTGGCTTCTAGCTGCTCACAAGAACAATGAGACAACACATTCACTGATGAGATGCGTAAATTACTCAAGTTATATTTAACACCTATCTATTTTCCTGATTCAGGTGATTACGTTTTGTAATCATTTTCTCTTTGATAAATATGCCAATCATGTTTTGTTTCTGCAGATTAATTAGAACGTTGCCACTTGTGGCTTTTGTTGAAAATGTCATTTACATCAAGGGTTTTATCTCGTACAAATTCAAGTAGTTCAGCATCTCCACCTGCTATCATAAAGGGCATCGCTCTTGAATTGCTTGTTAGTGAGGAAATTACTTTCATCTACAAACAAATAAGATGTGTGAATTTAGCGTTCTGAGATATTACAAATGCAAATTAATGTACAATGGTTCTTGAATAGTTTTCTGGTGTTAATTGGAAACATTCAATAGGACCATTTCAGGAATCCTAACCCAGCCTCTTAAGATGGTATCGGTTAATGTGTAGACTTTTTATTCAGAATCACAGCCTCAAGAGGTCCTGCATTTGAAGTCTGTGCTAT
Source organism: Squalius cephalus (assembly GCF_949319135.1). Classification (NCBI taxonomy): domain Eukaryota; kingdom Metazoa; phylum Chordata; class Actinopteri; order Cypriniformes; family Leuciscidae; genus Squalius; species Squalius cephalus. The sequence continues at coordinate 7,213,189 of NC_137127.1, read as the reverse complement.
TATAACAGGGCAGCCTGATCTCATAAGAATCTATATTTATTCATATGTGCATCGCCCTGTATGTGGCGTTTGCTCGCATATAGGCTGTTATGTGCAATATGGATGTAATGACAGCATCTAAAATCTAAAAGTATTTATGTATGCGCATGCAGCATTTTAAACATAAAAATCTTTCTGAATTCTTTTACACTGTGAAAAAAAAAAAAATGCTGCCTTAACTTTTTAAGTACAATCAAAGTCATTTCAACTTAAATTACATTAAACTTACATTAAAAAATGAGTTGAATCTTGTGTCTTAATTTTTTTTAATTGCTTAACTTATTTTGATGGGTTAAAGCAATATAAAACATTTTGTCATAACTTATTAATCATATTTTTTACAGTATAGTTTTATAAATGTATTGTACAGTACATTTTACAATTAATTAGCTTTTTTAGCCTACCCCTATAAATATCTTAAAAATATTATAGAAACGTAATAGGCAGATAAATGTACACTGGCAATAATTTTAGTCACAATGTACTATTATATACAATACCATTCAAAAGTTTAAGGTCAGTAAAAAAAAAAAGAAAAGAAACTATTAATTTTATTAGCTATGATGCATTAAATTGATCAAAACATTTAGAATTTATCTGTTTCAAATAAATGCTGTTCTTTCTATTCATCAAATAATTCTGGGGGAAAATGGTTTCCAAAAAAATTAAATTGTAAGCACCACAACTGTTTTCAACATTGAATATATTAAGAAATGTTATATCATATTATAATGATTTCTGAAGGATCACATGACACTGACTGGGTTATTTTAAAATGTAATAATATTTCATAATATCACTGTTATTCCTGTTTTTTTTTTTATCAAATAAATGCATCCTTGGTAAGTAAGCATAAGAGACTACAGTACTTTCAAAAACATAAAAAAACTTACCAACTCCAAACTTTTGAACAGTAATGTGTTTTTGAAACATCCTACAAAATCCTTTGACATGAGTTCAGTATGTTCATACACATAATGCTTGAATTTTAGATGCTGTCAATACTTTAATAAATGTACAAATAACGTAAAATATAGAATCACACTTTACATGCAAATACCGACGAATGTTTATGAAGAAAAAGGTTGTACTCGTCTGGCCAACACATACTATCACGTCCCTTGCAGTTGCAACAAGGAGAACTATTTAGCTTTAAAATGAGATTGGATGCATGAGTGTGTAGTGAATGTGTTTACATCATACTTCTCAGGGAAGGTGCTTCTTTTGTCACTGGGTATTGAAGTCCAACTGGAGACTGACAAACTGTAAAGATTTCTTTTTTTAATGTCAGGTGAAAACTGTCATTTCTGTTGATGTGATGTTATTATGTTCTGTATGTAATAATCAACATGTTTGAGAGTGTATTTCTGAGAGAGTCAGGTGACATCCTCTAGTTGTGCTTCTTGTGTTTGCCGTGTCACTGCGCGTAGGCCTTAATGACCCAGATTTTCAAGCTCATTAAATGTAATAGCCCTGCGGGAATGTGTACTTGAGAAGGGAAATGAAAGGGGAGTGAGTCTTTTCTGTCAATCTGTCATAAGTGAAGTGAAGATCTATACACTTGCTTGTAAAGTGCATCGCCATTAGGTGAACCATAGCTGCACTTTCATATTCCATACAAATGGAAACATTAGGTACACATTGAGTCTTGGAGAAACAGTGCCTGATGTTTTTGCAGTTTAAAATGTATTTAGGCATTTAGCCAAATTTACTCATTATATCCATTATAAATATTAGCTGAATAAGACATTATATGGGCGAAATACATTATTGAATAATGTGAGTATAATATGGTATTTATATGAACTGTTGATATTAATCTAAAGAAGAGGTTACTTGTAGTGTTAAAACCTTATTTAAATGCATGATTGCCATGGTGTTTTTGAGAAAAAGAAGAAATGATAAGTTGTTATTTTCTTTTGTTGTGCATGATATATGATAATGTTGTATTGTGTGTCATTATGTTGTCTGTTTTGGTTTATGTGGAGCAGTAAAAAACACATTGATTTTATTTACAAACCCCTTGTTTCTTTTAATTAGCTAGAATGTGTTAGTTTTCATTTAGAATTTACCCCACAACTTGTTGAATATACTGATAAAGGTTTAAACAACTATATGATGATTTCTAACCATTCTGTTAATGGATTCATATTCAGACATTCATATTCATAATAGATTCTTACCTAAGTGACTTGTAATAAATGTGCAAGCAATTAGAAAATGGCAATTAGAACGTTCATGACAATACATTAAACATGCTATGTTAAACGAAATGCTGAGAAGAAACCTCTAACTGTGAAAACATGAATCTAGCTGCTTTTATTGTTCAAGTACATCCACTCTTTTATATTCCCTCTTCAAAGTTCTTAGGATACTGGTTCTTTGCATTTTAGCCAAGAACAAAATCATGTTTGGCTGAAATATAGGCTCTAGAGTTGCAGGCTTCATGGTTCTTTTCATGATAGGTTTCTTCAGAACCAGTGTATTGGTTTCTGGGTTATTCAAAGCTGCAGCAACAGTGTGTTTTTTATGAATTAATAAAAAAAGGTTTTTCTATGATATCAGACAGTAAAATCCTGTTTGCTTCAAACTTGCACCTTTAAAGCTGTCTAGAGTCTTTAATTCTAGCTGAAGATAAGTCGAAATGTCAGTGGTACAGTTTTCATGTGATAAATGTAAATATGTCTTGAAGCTTTGTTCAGGGACTATATATATAAGTAACGACTGAGCTGTGGTTTAATTCAGTGTAGGTGTAGATTTTTATTACTGAAGTGTTTATTACGTTTATTACAACGTAAATGGAAATGTGCAACAAATGCACCATGAACTGCCACAAAATTCCGGATGCCAACATCTCCTATTACCATTTATTTTATAAGATGATTAAACGGATAAATTAAAGATCTAATGCAAATCTTTACATTTAAATCACAAATTATTTTGGTCAGGCTCAAAAATCGTATCTTCACGCCATCCAGCAGTCTGATATTTTCTAAAATATTCACCGTCGTCCATGTCAACACGGGGTATATTCACACAACAACTATGACAAGGAAACAATAACGGTACTGTTTTCAAAAACTTGCAATTTGAAACCCCTTTTTGCAAAAGTTTTTTATTTGAAACGGTGTCACCATTTTCAACTATAAATGGAACACGACAGCGGCATTTTTAGCTGCCTGAAAACACAAACTTTTGAAAAGGGGTTTCAACCATAGACAATAAAAGAAATGGACACAGCAACCCCATTGGATTCAACGGAGAAAAGTGAAGTCAATTAGAAGCACTCACTTCTTGATGGCTGACCGTACTGCGCAGACTCAAACTGAGCTTGACGACGTAGATGTGACGTGAGCAACCCGTCTGTCTTCTAGTAGCTGTGCCAAGAGAAATCTGAATCATTCCCTTCCGAAACTTGCAGAGACGGAGAGTGTGAGTAGGAGGTGTCCATGAGCTAGGAGCAGGAGAAACTTTTGCTAAGTATTCTGATTAATTATTTTGTCATTTTGCCTCCACGTCCCCCCGATTGCCCGCGAGCTTCTCCTCCTGTCCATACGGTAATTTCTCTATGGTTATGACGCAATCGTTAGCCTATTTTTACAAAAACTGCTTCTACGGGGCCATAACGTAAGATACAAGGTAATGGAGCCTTTTATACATTTTCGTGTTTCTTTAGAAATAAATAATGGACAAATGGAGTCTTTAAACGCCTCAGATGTAAAGTTATTCGCTGTCAAAGTGATGCCAAAATGAATGGGAGTCAATGGAATGCTAACAGCAGGTGAGGGTCTGTTAATCAATGGCGGCCCCCGGGGAAGCTTCAGTTTCGGCTGAAAGATTACCCCCTTGGTTTCAATGTGTAAACCTAAAAAATGCGAGTTTGTAAAAAGGTGACGTCATGTCAAGTCAAGTCAAGTCAAGTATATTTGTATAGCGCTTTTCACAATACAGATTGTATCAAAGCAGCTTCACAGTATTAAATTAAAATAATACAACAAGGTTTGTTTCTAGTGGAATTTATTGATTGATAAAATTAAATTAAATATCCCCAAAATATCCCCAACTCAGCAAGCCAAAGGCAACAGTGGCAAGGAACCGAAAAACTCCATCAAGTGACCTAATGGAGAAAAAAAAAACCTTGGGAGAACCCAGGCTCAGTCGGGGGCCAGTTCTCCTCTGGCGTTTATGAACTAGAGACCGGATTTAACTGTAAGATTAAAATTTTAGATGAATGCCTGGCTGAAGAGATGCGTCTTTAATCTAGTTTTAAACTAGGAGAGCGAGTCTGAGCAACGAACAGTATCAGGAAGACTATTCCAGAGTTTTGGAGCTAAATGTGAAAATGCTCTCCCTCCTTTGGTGGATCTGGATATCCTAGGTATGACCAAAAGCCTCGAATTTAGTGATCTTAAAGAGCGTGAAAAATTACATATTTAGGAATAGTGGTTACTTCTAAATATAATTTACTCCTCAAAGCTAATTTCAACCCCTTACTATCTAAGTTACAAACCTGTATACACTATTGGAAAACTCTCCCGATCTCCTTAATTGGCAGAATAAATGCGATAAAAATGATATTTCTACCTCAAACATTATATTTATTTCGTAATATTCCAATACTTTTGCCCAAGTCCTTCTTTAAACACCTTGATTCGATTGTTCTTCCTTTTCTATGGAACTACAAGGGTCACAGAATAAAAAAAATACACCTTTGTAAACCTAAACATGAGGGGGGGTTGGCCCTTCCGGATTTTCGCCTTTATTATTGGGCCACTCACTTACAAGTTTTTGCACTATGGTTGGAACAGTCGGCTAATGCCCCAGAATGGCTTCAGATGGAGCGGGATTATTGCCATCCCTATGATCTTGGAGCAGTGCTGCTTTCTCCAGTGATATTAGACCAAACTGTAGTTAATGGTTTCGTCATAAAAAGTCAGTTACGTATTTGGAGACAGATAAGAGATTACCTTAATATAAAATCACTCTCCCTCTTAATCCCGATCGCAAATAACCCATCATTTCCTCCTTCGAGGTTGGATTCAACCTTTAATCAATGGAAGGAACTGGGTATATGCACAGTCAAGGACCTTTATTTGGATGGGGCGTTAGCTTCCTTTACGCAACTACAACAGAAATACAACCTTCCAAAAAATAATTTTTTCAGATTTTTACAGATAAGGAATTACTTGCGTACACATAATGTCGCCCTGGATGAGGTCCCGCCCTCAATCAGTGATGATTGTCTCACTCAGTTTAGAGGAAATAAAAATCAGTTATCTTTAATTTATGGAAAGTTACAAACAGCTACTTCTCCCTCTACAAGCCTGATTAGAGAGGAATGGGAGCGAGAGATGGGGATTGGAATCTCTGAAGAGATTTGGCAGAATGGTTTAGAGGATATTGATAAACAATCGGTCAATACAAGATTATGCCTCATTCAATTTAAGGTCTTACATAGATTACATTTCTCAAAAAAGAAATTACATAGGATTTTTCCCAATGTCTCGCCTCTTTGTGACAAGTGCAAATCAGAAGATGCTGATTTAGCTCATAGTTTTATTTTCTGCCATAAAATACAGGGATTCTGGTGTGAGATTTTTAAAATGCTTTCAGATGTACTTAATGTAAACTTGGATCCAGACCCAGTGCTCATTATATTAGGACATTCTAACCATATATATTCGTTGAACAGTGCTCAACAGAAATTTCTCACATATTGTCTGATAACAGCCAAGAAACAGTTACTACTGTTTTGGAAAAAGGTTTACCCTCCTGATGCTAAGCTATGGCTTGAGGAACTGACGTCTACTCTACACCTGGAACGAACTAGATACCTTTGGAAAGGCAACATCGGACAATTCCACAAGATTTGGGACCCTTTCATTTGCTACCTCAATAAGAATGTTACTCCTTAATGCAATGTATTGTAGGCTGTCTTAAGTGCTGTGTATTAATGTCACGGGATTATATATTAACAGGCGGGGGATGGGGTGTTGGTTATAGTTTTATTTGTTTTTTTATTATTTTTATTTTTTATTTATTTTTTTTGCCTATAAGAAAATTAATCCTGGAACCTGTAATTATTTCAAGGTCATTTGTTGTTTGAATAAAAAACCCATTTGACAAAAAAAAAAAAGAGCGTGATGGATTGTAGGGCGATAGAAGATCCGTTAAATAGACTGGAGCTAAGCCGTTTAGGGCTTTTTAAAGTCAGTAGCAATACCTTGTAATTAATACGGGACTTTATAGGTAACCAATGTAGTGATGTTAAAATCGGTGTTATATGATCATATTTTCTTGATCTAGTAAGAACTCTAGCGGCTGCATTTTGGACTAACTGTAGCTTGTTTATTGAGGATACAGGACAACCAGCTAATAAAGCATTACAGTAATCTAGTCTCGAGGTCATGAACGCATGAACTAACTTTTCTGCATCAGAAACTGATAGCATATTACGTAGCTTAGCAATGTTTCTAAGGTGGAAAAAGGCTGTTTTTGTAACATATGAAATATGATTTTCAAAAGACAGGTTGCAATCTAGTATAACACCCAGGTCTTTTACTGTAGAGGATAAAGAAACAGGACATCCTACTATGTTAAAGTTTTATTGTGAGTGGTTTTGTGGGCGGTTTTTTGAACCGATAAGTATTACCTCTGTCTTGTCTGGATTCAATAAAAGAAAATTACGCGTCATCCAATCTTTTATATCTTTAACACACTCTGTCAATTTGGATAATTTAGCGTTTTCATCCGGCCGTGATGAAATATATATTTTGAGTGTCATCAGCATAACAATGGAAACTAATTCCATGTTTCCTTATAATATTTCCAAGTGGCATCATATATATTGAGAATAATAGAGGGCCTAACACAGATCCCTGCGGCACTCCATAGTTTACTGAAGTTCTGATCGATTTTTCTCCATTTAAATAGACAAAATGGTAGCGGTCAGATAAGTATGATCTGAACCAGCTTAAAGGAGAAGTTCACTTTTAAAATGAAAATTCTGTCATCATATACTCACCCTCATGTTGCTTCAAACCTGTATGAATTTCTTTCTTCTGCTGAACACAAAGGAAGATATTTAGAAGAATGTCAGTAACCAGACAGTTTTTGGGTCCCAATGACTTCCATAGTAGGAAAAAAATATACTATGGAAGTCATTGGGACCCAAAAACTGTCTGGTTACTGACATTCTTCTAAATATCTTCCTTTGTGTTCAGCAGAAGAAAGAAATTCAAACAGGTTTGAAACAACATGAGGGTGAGTATATGATGACAGAATTTTCATTTTAAAAGTGAACTTCTCCTTTAATGCTTGTCCTTGAACACCAGTATAATTTTGTAGTCGATCTAAGAGTATTGTGTGATCTATAGTATCGAACGCAGCACTAAGATCAAGTAAAACTAATATTGAGATACAGCCTTGGTCAGAAGCTAAAAGTAAATCATTTGTGATTTTAACGAGCGCAGTTTCAGTGCTATGGTGCGGCCTGAATCCTGACTGAAACTTTTCATAGATGTCATTTTCATGCAAGAAAGAGCCCAGTTGAGCGGACACAACTGTTTCTTATATTTTAGACATAAATGGAAGATTTGAAATGGGTCTATAATTTGCTAGGTTATTATGATCATGTCATGTGCATGTGTATTACGTGTTCAGTCTATAGGCACATAATGTTTCTTTACAAACTGACATCGCCAACTACTGGCCTGGCAGCATAATACAGCGTTTTTAGTCATTTTCACGGATCCGTGTGAATGGGGATCGTTTTGACAACGTTGTCATTTATATGTGAAAAACGCAAAGGAAAAACTTTTCCATTTTTAGTACATTGATGTTGTGTAAACCTACCCTAAAACTGCGTATCAAAATCTCGTATCAAATGCAACTTGCACCATCTAGCATCTCAGTCATTGATAGACATGCAAATGACCTCAAAAGACTTCAGTATTAATATTACTGTAATATTATTGCAGTGTTCGTTTTCTTTCTAGGTCGATTGTTTTGTACATTGCAATGGACTATTTTTTACTTAATGCAACCTTAAGATAATACGCTGTAGGTAAAATTATGAAATTCCATTTAATTTACAAAAAATTGTCTCAGTGATAAATAGTATGGTACTGTATGTGCTTTTGCTCAATTGTAAGTCAATGTGAATAAATGTGTCAGCTAAATAAATTATAAAAATGTCTAAAAATACAACAGAATACAGTAGCCCGGTTCCTCCTAAGATTTCATCCTTATCTTGCCCTCATATTTCAAATGGAGTTTTTTTGTACCACCTACGCCACTTTGGCTTGAACTGTGGGGATTGTAAAGCACTTTTCTTTGCAAAGCTGCTTTTGAGCTATTTGCAAAAGCACCACACACACAAAAGAAGTTTGAATTGAATTGAATTATTGATCCTTCCCACGACCTCTTTTCCAGGGCAGATATTTGTGCACATTAAACAGCATCCAAGGAGTCCAATGTTAAGGGGCAAACCTTTAAAACATTACATAACTTAAATCAAATTCCTTAAGTTCTATTTATGCATAAAAAGAAAAAAAACTCTACAAAGACTTAACAAAATGGCCATTGCAGGCTTTCAAATCTTAGATAACTCACTTGCAAGATCATATTTGTATTTTGGGGAAAAATATAGTTTTTCTTCTCACTTTCAAATGCCAAATAGTCTTAATTATAGAATAACCCAGATACAGATGGTTTTTAGGTTGGTTCTGGGGTGAAGTCTTTGAAGGTGTCCAGTGGGAAGGGTTCACAGAGATTGCAACTTACTTGATTTTTTTAAGAAACCTCTCAACTAATGTTTGGCAATGAGCATGGACATATGCAACCTTCATCTCTACGTCTTTTAAAGAAGACCTATACCAATTTCTTTAGTTTTATGTTGCTTTTTGAGCACGAAAAAGGTCTGCAAAGTTACAAAACACAAAGTCAGTGCAAAGGGTGTTATTCTCTATATCAGTAAGCACTGTTTCCGAACTGCCTAAAATAGGGGGTGGTTCGAGGACTGGTTGAGTTGTATTAGAATAGTGTGTTGAGATTTGCTGTTATGGTAAGGGGAAACATGCTCAAAGTGGTTGACCAATCAAAGCACACTGGTCCAGCTGACCAATCAGAGCTCAATTACCTTTTCGGAAGGAGGGGCTTTAGAGACTGGAACTAAACAGAGCGTTACTGACAGACTGGGAAGAGAGGTGCTGCAACAATTTAAAATATGTAAAAACCTATCAAGACTTTGTAAAAGAGCATAATATGGCTTCTTTAAGAAGGAGTTTTCTCATTACTACTACTAATTTGACCAAGAGAAAGCAACACAAGCTAAGAAAGCATAGACTATATCCATGCTTCCCCTTTCTACATAAATGAGTGCACATTTCAGATGAGAGAAGACCAACTGGACACATAAACCAAGGCTCTTAAAATCATAGAGGATGTTGAAGATTTCAGGAGGGACCCCTTATATCCAGACAGTCTTGACATCAATAGATTGATTGACACCTCTATTAAGTCTTTCAATTACCAGGGGATCGTAATTTATCCTAACATGAACTTTGTCTGACAGATGGCTCAATACAAAGATGTACAGTACGTAGTTTCTATGACCTATTGAAAAAATTCAATCTGTTGTAGGATTTAGTGGCCTAGTGTGCCTCATCCTATCATCGACAAGACTGTTTTCCTGTTGCCTGATAACTGCAAATAAATGAAATAAGCAATGAAGCCAACCAGTTTTAAGATCTCTTGAACGCAGTGGCCAATCAGTGGTTTGTTCAGCGTTGCTCGCGAATCCTCTCATTAACAAAGTGTAGACACAATGTAAAAAAGATTTTCATTGTGCAGTGTAGACAACTTTATTGATTATAATGGAACTTTGTGAGATCGTGAACGGAGATGAGCGACAGTTTTTTAGTGGACCTTTGCACGCTTTCTAAGCTATATAGTTAACCATTCAGAATTTGAATACAAGTCGACACATAACGGTAATTTATGTTTAGCCTTTTTCTTGACTAAGTTATCAAACAGCTAATAATGGGTTGCTAATGTTACACAAACCATGTTCTGTGTCAAGATAGAAAACAATTATTTTAAATTGTAATAAACTGACTTATTTCAAAAACATAAAAAAAATACCTACCTCAAACCTTTGAATGCTTTTGAGTGTGTGTATATTATTTTTTCTGCCCTTCTGAGGATAAAAACCTTTATTAATATGTCAGCCCAACATCCTTCACATTCAATTCTTGGAAGAAGTGGGCGATTTATCCTACCCATCACTTTTCTCATCACCTTGGGCTCAAAGGATAAGGAGGCAACCCAGTGCAGGGCCGTGTTTGAGGCACTTGTAAAGAAAGAAAAGATCCTGGGGAAATTATAAATATAACAATCTAAAAATGACTCAGCAGAACTAAAATTGAGAAAATCTACAAACCAAGTTGTTTGAACTCTTTAAAAGTTGGTTATGGTATAGTGAAAATGAAAGTGAAGTAAAGGCCAAGTATGGATACCCAATTTGTTCTCTGCATTTAACTCATCCAAGTTAGTGCGCTCACACACATTAGAAGCTGTGAGTAGTGAACACACACTACAAATTGTGGACACACACACCCGGAGCAGTGGGCAACCATTCGCTGCTGAGCCCGGGGAGCAATTTGGAGTTGAGTGTCTTGCTCAAAGGCACCTCAGTCATGGGTGGAAGAGAGTGCTGTTCATTTACTCCCCCAACCAGTATTGAGAATCAAACACGCAGCCTTCAGGTTACAAGTATGACTCTCTAATCATTAGGCCATGACTGCCCAAGGCTACACCAATTAAAGACTCCAAGGGCCTCAATTATCAATCTAACATAGAAGCGAGTGCAGAAATCAACTTACGACAGGGTTCACATGTGATTCATGAAACAATCCCATATGAATAAAATACGAAATGTTCGGGAAATGTCACGCCCCTTACCATAACTGCAAGTTTCATCTGCTCAGGTATAAATATTAAAGGTATAGCGGAGGATTTCCCCGAATTTTAGAAAAGAACCGCCCTCTCCACTTTTTGAAAAAATGCACATGCGCAACACTCTACCTGCTCCCGAGAGGGAACGCCTATTAAACGTGTGCACGAGAGAGCATGCACGAGCTAATCATAGCTTACATTAACTTTTACTAGCAGTGATTTTAAATGGATTTCTCCAAATAGCATGCCAAACTTTACCTGTCAAGTAGAAACTTCGCGACTGAGGCATCAGTGGGAAGCCCAACCTGTGTTTTGAGCGCACGCCATCCTGTGAATAGTGACGGCCTTACGTAAACATATCACCAGAATGATTGACACTTAGGAGGACCAATAGTCTTGATGATCCACCCGGAAAAAGAAAATCCTCCGCTATACCTTTAAGGATGCCATCAATTTCAAACTAATTCAAGTCTGATACAGAATTAAGAATGTTAACAAACAAGAGGATCGAGCAGAACGGATTTCATGCACGGACTTTGCAAGCACGGATTTCACAGGACGTTTCAGAGTGGTATGTTTTTTTTTTTTATACATTTTAGATATAATGTTATACACCATTTAATCATGATACTTGTCGGAAAACTATGGTAAAACAAACAGTAATCGGTCACAAAATCATGGCTAATTTTGAAGTTGTGTATCCTAATTTTTGAAGGGGCGGTGAACCATTTTACAAAAGCAAAAGCTAACAAAAGCTACAGTAAACACTATATCAACACTAATGTTGGCTAGCAGGCGAGCAGAGGCAAACAGCTTTGTCCTGTACCTACTGTACATCGTAGCAAGAACATAAAACTTATAATTGTAACTGTTTATAGAAAACGCAACAAGAAATAATAAGATACACTTTGATCCACAAAAAAAAAAAAAACAGATTGTCCTGACAAAGTGGGAACTGCTCCGTTTCAGGAGAAGCTTTTGTGTGTAATATAGTATAGCCTTCATTGTATTCTCGTAAAATGTGCAGCACGCAGATAAACGTTGGGGGAATAATGTTCAGGAACCTTAGGAAGGTCAAACAAATATGAGTTTTGGAAAAGGGGTGGAAAAAACAGCATCTCATAGTGACAACACTGTCTTCACTAATGCAGCTCAACCAGGACCACCATTTTTTTTGCGTATTCCGTGGGCGGAGATTATTTAAATGAGTGACATTTATTACTATACTTATTCATATTTTGGATAGGCTACCATTCATGTCCATGTTGATAAATGCCACATTTTGCGTGGTAACGTTTTCTGTCGTACATTTGTTTCATAAATGAGGGCTCAAGTGTTTTTCTGTTATAGAGAAACTAGTGTGTAAACCTTTATCCTTGTTACAAATATTTAAAGTAAAAGTCTGTACTGAGGCTTGCTATTTGATTCATTTTAAAGCAGATTTGAATCGTTTTTTGTTTAGCTTTTTTTGTATAAATCCTTTTTATTTGATGAAAACTGGTCTAAATCAACATTCCCTTTGGGAACACACTTGATATGCTTCTAGTGCTTCTATAATTTAAAGCTCATTGCCCCTCTTGGTCTTTTCAAAATAGATCATTAGGATTTATATGCCTGGAGGGTCATGTCACTGAATCAATGCTTTTCAGACCACACTATTTTTGGAGAGGAGCATAGGTTTGCATTGAAATTGCATTTCAGTGCAACTTGACAAACTTAAACTAATTGTATGACTCCTGTATTTCAGAAACATGAAAGTTGAAAGCTGCTGCCTTAATATAGAAACTCAGTCATTCTTAAATGAATCACTATCTGCTATATATATCTGCTACAATACAAACAAAGGGACACTCAGATACAATTAAAGATGCTAAGAACATGCTTTGATGAAATATTGCAATCATATGGAAGATATTTTAAACAACTGAAGAGATCTGAAATGAGAGGCCTCGTACCGCCTGCATCATAGCATCTGCTTTGTACCGCCCTGACAAAAAAAAAAAAAAAAAAAAAGAAACAATCATTTGATTAGATAGCAATTCCACATAGAGGACACTCTATACTGATACTCTATACTGCTGAGGAGCACACAATTACACAATTGACTCGTCTTGAGGCTTTAGTGATTATCATTGAGAAGCTGACAGAACGCAGAAGCTTAGCAGTGCTCTTTTTTTACTTGAGTAAAAGAGGTTTACGGTACAGGCTTGGAAAAATAGCCTTAAAAAAATTCTCTAGGAACGTAAACAACAAAATGATTCAGAGCAGGGTTCAGGAACAAAGATGAGCAGAGTATCAGATAGGATGCAATTTTGAAATGCAAATGCCACAATATTCGCAGTCTGAACAGAAATGTTTAATCCCAATCAGAACACCCTCCAGTCTCTCATTCAGCTCATGCTTAGCATTCATGTGTGTTTTGTACATGCAGTTATTTGTGTAACCGGTTTCCTGATTGATGATTTAAAAGAGGATTGCAGTCTATTCTTTGCTTTCGAAATGAGGAAAATCGACCAACATTTCGAGTGACTGTTGAGTTAGAAACTCACATAGCTTTTCTGTTTTTAAGAATATGCAATAAAAACTAAACGTGCATGATGCAACATATTTTGCGTTTTGTAAAAATGTTGCCACAAGTACGTTTTTTTTTTTTTTATGAGCCAGGGCTGGAATAAGATTTTCAAAACACTTACTCAAAGACAATAGCGAGAGAGCGTTAATACTGTTTTTAATCGATGATGTTAGCCAATCATAACAGTGGCCGTTTACTGACAAGCCTTAAAAGGAGCCGCCCCTTAAAAACAGATCATTTCAGACAGAATGATGATTGAAAATAATTGTTTTTCCACACACACACACACACACACCTATATATATATATATATATATATATATATATATATTTCTTTTTTTTTTTTTTTTTTTTTTTTTTGAGCAAACAACTTTATTAACATTATAAGTGAACCTCAAGAAACATATTAAAATAAAAATAAAAATGTCATGTCATGTCATGACCCCTTTAATATCCTTGTAAAGGTTGAATCAATTTTTAATTGTCTTGGAATAAGCTGATTGGAAATTTCCATTGAATAAATATAATATGGAAAGAAAATATAAGTGAATGAAAGTGGACCTTTCATCTTATTCCATTAAAAACTATTTTTCACCTGTTTGGATGTCCTGGAATACAAGATAGAGGCAGATATTACTTGGGTACAGAGAGATACTTTGTGTAACACCACTTCGTGCTCCATGTTGAATTCCTGTTGTCATAAAAATGACATAAAAAGACATGTCATTTGGTAATCACCAATGGTGGATGGTTTGCATGTCACAGTCACACCAATGATTAAAAAGGTCTGTCATAGTCAGAGGGATCGGTACAGATTTTAAACATCTATCCACTGGATCAGAGAAATACTTTTTTTTTTCTCCTCCACTTCAAAGAAAGACCAATCAAGTAAGGCTAAATGATTACAACCTACATGAAAGACTTTGATCATAATAAACAAGGTCCAATATATATTCCATGGAATTCACAGTAGTGAGCTAGTCAAAAAGCACGGCACATTAATTCAAAAAAAAAACACACACACACACACACACACACGAATAAACAGATCTTATTACAAACACAGCCAAATGTCAAACTGTTAATTACATACAGTTCTTAGGTTCTCAGAAATGTCTTCAGCAATTACACTTCATGTCAGAACCTGAAGCTTTGATTCTATTATTAATTCAATGGTGGAGTTCTCACTTTATTGCTTTACAATGTCAAGTATTGTCTTTGGGCTGAATATTGGAAACCTCCCATTCCAGTCACTGCAGTGATTTTATTTAGTGAATTATCATGTAAATAACAAGAATAAATAATGCCAATAATGAAACTGAGAGAACAGAAGATTAAACTTCACAATGATGGGTGTAATCTTTAGTTCATTTGCAAGTGTTTGAACGAATAAAGGTCAGTAATATCATGGCTGTATGATCAAACATAACCAGGTGGGAGTAAATGAGGACACAGCTAATGCACTGAAACAGTAGAACAAGAAATGTGTGAGATTTCTAATGAATGCACAGACGCAGTTAAGTTTCTGTCTGATGCTCATATCAGCCCGCTTGGTGTTTGAAATGACCTTTACAAGCCTTTTTAATCACATGGAATTATGATTATTATTTATAGATATATCCATCAGACAGTCACAGAACAAGATTTTAGTTTTTGCAGTTTAATTTAACTTGCATTTTGACTCTATGTTACTATGTTACAGCATGCGCTGAGGAATCAAAACACCATATCACTTGGGGAAGGTGAAAGAGATAGAAAAGGGCATCTGAGACCAAGTTATATAAAGAGAAATGTGTTGGTCAAAGTGAAAGGTCTCATGACACACAACACAGCTGAGAGTGTATCTATAAAGAGGAAAATAGATGAAAGATGACTCACCAATGACACAAACATGGACTTTTCTATCCTGCATCTGAGTCAATGTAGTGTATTCAGAAAACAAAACAGTGTGTTTTCAGATGCAGCAATTTTAATCAAAAGTAATCTGTTTAGACAAACTAGAAAATTACTAGATATTGCCAGTTTCATTGTCTGTTTTTGCTCCATCAACAAAAATAGTTCCAAATGACGCCACATCAGAACCGTCGCAAGTCTTTGAGCAACACAAAGTTATGGTTTCATTTCTCAATGAATCAGCATTTTTGAACAAATCAGTTCTATGAATGATTCAATGACTCGCTTAGGCGGTGGCTGAGTCTGAATTCGCATACTCGTACTACTTCTTCGGAATAAGTAACTATTTTGTGACTGTTAAAAAAGTATGTTCTGTAGAGTTAAAAAGTGAAAGTGTGTAGTATTAAGGTTATCAGTTTCTGCCATTCACAAATCATTCCTGTGGCCTGTTAGTAAACTGTCCACTGGATACACACTTCAAAATCTGGAAGTAGTAGGTAATCTGGGTACTTTTCACGTATACTGTTTTATGAGTACTGTGAGTGTGAATTCAGACATACTCCTCCTTTCACACTGTTTTTCACCTATGTTTCTCCCTATGGAATAAATATTATTCATATGCAGACGGTCACTTCTTTCACTCCAGAATGGATCAGTGTTTAAAATGAATAGGTCAAAAGAATTGTTCATATTCAGTGATAAAGTCTCATAAAGACAGTCAAAAATATAAAGGTTCTTAACTGGCATTGATGGTTCCATGAAGAACTTTGAACATCCATGGAACCTTTCCATCACACAAAAGGTTCTTTATAGTGGACAAAAGTTTTTTTGTATTTTAAAAGTGTTGGTTTAAAGAAAAACATGGTTCTTTTAAAGAACTGTTCAATGGAAGGTTCTTTGTGGAACCAAAAAAAAACGTTTTTTCTATTGGCATCGCTAGAAAACCCTCTTTTGCAAGCATTATTTTTAAGAGTGTACTGGAGTATCCATAAAGTAAAACCCCTTTAGATAACTCTGGAAAGTGACATAAAAAGACTACAGAACTTTAGTCATAGACAGTCAGGACTGCTGAGAGGATTATTAGTGCCCTGCCCAACCTCCAAGATCTTTACACCTTCAGAGTGAGAAAAAGAGCTAAGAAAATCACTTTGGACCCCACACACCCAGACCACTTTCTCTCTCATCGAGCACCAGAACAGCTAGGCACAAGAACAGTTTTTCCCCCATTAGGCTATATTCAGTCTGAACAATTAAAACTCTCATAACTGTACATTTGTACATAACATCTTAGAACTGTACACCTGTAAATATCATATATCTGTACATTAATAAATATATTATTTCAATATTTGTCTCTATTACTGTACTATATGGCATTATTTAAAAAAAAATGTTTTGCATTTTTATTGCCTAACTCATATGTCTATGTCTGTACTTTCTTCTGCACTGGAAGCTCCTGTCTCCAGGACACATTCCTTGTGTGTGTAAACATACTTGTCAATAAAGCTCTTTCTGATTTGTTTTTAAAGACTGTTCTTGGTGGATTCTCCAACGTTTTGTAATTTACTTCAATCAACTGCCAGAACGTGACAGAAAAAACAACTCTGATTTACATGATTTACCTCCAACTCTCTTTGCAGAACACACAACCCTTGTTCCCTGCGTCTCCCCAACCATTTCCTCCTTTATAATCTTTTTTTCTTTCTCTCCTTTTCACTGCAAATCAGCACACAGACAATTTGGATTGCAAGCTTCTCTACAGGCTACCATTTTTAATAATTCCAGTCTCGCACGAGAAGTCCGGGCTCACGCGTGATCTTGCGTTGTTTCCTTATTACTTCTCTCGTGTGTTTGGTTGTGAAACGTAGACAGAGCTGTCGGCGATTCTTCCTATTGTAAAGTCATTGCTTGAAGCAGGAGCATTGTTCCCAAGAGGACCACACGAGAGACTTTATAGACCTGGTGTGCCTTACCACTACCAAAGACAGCCAGTCCTTCGGCCCTATTGGCTCCACCCTGCAACTCAGATCTGCCTTAGGTCTACCTGTCTACAATTCATATTTGCAAGTGAATACACTGGCTCCGCCTCCAACCGCCAAGCCCGTCACTCCACCTCGGCTCGCCCTCCACCCCTTTATCACCTGGTCTCATCTGCTCCTCCAGGTCTTCACCTCCTTCAGCTCTGTCTCAGTCTATTGTCCTCCGGGTTTCGTCTGCCAAGTTTCCATCATGGCTTCTCCCTCCCCTTGACTCTGCCGTTAGCTTTTATCCTGGCTGTTCTCTGAGTCCCCCCTCCCCCTCCCTCCCTCCCTCCCTCCCTCCCTCCCTCCCTCCTCCCTCCCTCCTTCCTCCCTCCTCCCTCCTCCCTCCCTCCTCCCTCACTCCCTCCCTCACTCCCTCCCTCCCTCCCTCCCTCCCTCCCTCCACTCCACTCCACTCCCTCCACTCCACTCCACTCCCTCCCTCCACTCCACTCCCTCCCTCCCTCCACTCCACTCCACTCCCTCATAAAAAAGCAAAGAAAAGGAAAAAAATAAAAACACTGCATGTCTATAAAACAATTTGAGTTCACACATTATGAAATATCCTCTTTGCTGCCTTTAAAATTATATTAATAATAATAATATAATATTAATAATAATATTTTGTTTAGCTTATTCTTGGGTTTCCATTAAATCAATGACAGTGAAAACAGCAAAAATAATTGTTTTTCTGTTCATATAGCACAAATTGGAGTTCTGTTTTAATACTAATCTGTATTCAAATTGGAATACATCAGCTTAATAATGTAGTAGATACTAGAGCGAGGAATTTCCCTCTAGAGCACAACACATAAATCCATCTGTTCATGTAAGCTCATTCATCAGTCAAAAAAAAAAAAATGATAGACCATGTCTCATTCAAAATGATATCAAACAGCTGTTCTATATTTTACAATAGTCATATTACTTTATTATCTGTACTTTTAAGATTAAAGGTCATAGGTTTGTAAAGGGTTTGATTCAGATTCTATCCCTCCAGAGGCGGCTGCAAATTAAAACAAGGCGGAAAAGAAATGAGAAAAAGAAAGCAATTAACAATGATACAATAAAGGTTTTGTCTTATATACTGAGCAGGAAAAGATGTCTAACAGTTTATTGTTTGCACTTTAGACTTTCCATTTCCTAACCTTTGCTTAACACATCCGATGTCATAAATGTCATTTTATTGGTTTGTAAGAGAGTGAGTCTAATTAAATTCATCAGCTACTGAATTAAACGATGGCAAATAGGATAAAAGAAGCAATTAAAGGTCTATTTTGGACCTTCAGAGGTCTGAACTCTCTACATTCTCTTTAAAGTGGGGGGAACATGGTTTACAGCTAGGGTAGGCAATGTTTTTCATGAACACTTTTTGTTATACTGGTTGAAACTCACATTCCGATAGCAATCAATAATAGAAGTGGTCTACATGTATCCTCTGTGGAAGTCTCAGGACCAAAAAATGTTGTCCATTAATTGCATTTGGTCCGAATGAAATGATAGGATGTTCTAGCTGTCGACGTATGTACGGTATTCGCACACCCTGCTCGCGCACACATCACACGTCATCAGCTATTGCTAGCCTCTCTGAAATTGCCAAGATTTAACTGAATTAAACTACATTTTTGACAAGATCCTGAAGTATATTAGTGAACGCAGTAATGCTTGTCAAAATGTTGCTAAAATTGTTCTGAAAAGTCTTCAGATAGTAGGCCTACATGAATGACGAGTGAGAAAGAATATGCCTGCTTACCTATTACTCTCAATCAAAATCTCATGTGTAATTCTCTAGCTCTATTCCTATTTCCTCCTCTGGTGTCTGTAAACAATCCATCAAGATGGAAATGCTGTCACATATCAATGTCTCATTAAACAAAGATCTGCCAACACTGTTGCTGTCTAGACGTGGGTTGGCATTTATGCATGATTTATTTAGCCAACAAGACATTTTAATTAAACAGTAATGTACGTTGTTAATTATGTGATTTTATGAATAGGAGAGACTCTGTAACTAAAACAGTCCAGATGTACAAAGGTGTGTTTTTCTGTGATTTTTAGTTTTAGTAATTTAGTTTTATATATCTTGTATTTATTAATATTTTGAATGAATAATTTAATTTTCATTTTAATTTTGTTGTTTCATTTTTGTTTAAGTTTTTCATCTGATATTTAGATTTTATTTCAGTTACAGCCAGACAGGCGAAGGACGGAGAGGAGAATCTCAATAGCAAATTTAATACAGTATTTACAGACTAACAAGTGAAGACTAACAGACTAACAGCCCTAGTGAAGAGTGACTGAATTAACCAGGTTTATATAGGAAGAAACTAACAAGCAACAGCTGGATACAATCATGCTGACAGTCTCGGCAGTGGGTTATGGGTAATGTAGTCTTTGCTAGAGTGATGGGAAGTGTAGTGCAGGAACCTAGCAGACCTGTAACACCACTGATAAATACAAAAAAAAAAAATCAGTTTATTGAAATAGCCTCGATTTACATGCAAATCAATAACTTGGCAATGCAAGTAAACAGCGTTTACAAGACTGTAATAAAAAACAGGTTATTATTATGGTGACGTCACAACGCAAGCATCCATGTATTTTCACTCAGAGTATTCTATTTATAATGTGAGTTGTGATGTTAAATAAAGCATTAAAAACCCCAGAGTATATCAAAATGTCAGCGTGAAACTTGCACAGACTCATTCTCCTCTCATATTTGAAGTTTCTACAACTGCACCACTTGTCCTTTGGCTGAATGAGATAAGAACACAACTGGGTCAAGAAAAAAAAGAAATACTCCTTCCCTAGCGCGAAACACTTACTGTGGCTGGATGCTCATAAATCTGCCGTATAAGGACATTTTCCAGTCACATATCACACATGTGCACTTCAATAAGCTAAAATCTAGCTGTCATTCGGTTTATTCTTAAGTAAAGGAAAACGGTTTAATGCATTTACATGATATCAGCTTATTAAACATAATTGGGTTAAGAATGTGCGTGTAAACGCAATAAATCATATTAAGGCGCAGGAGAGAATGTAACAGCTTTACAAACGTTAGCAAGGACAACACGTCCTGTGAACTGAACCAAACAGATGATAGACAGAGGATGCACACAGGATAAACTAAACAAGACACAGGTGAACACAGTCGGTAACCAAGGGAACAAACTAGACATAGGGAAAACAGGAACTAACTAACTAAACGTCCATAGAAAAATAAAACATTTCAAGTAACAGAAATTATTTTTGATGCGTTTTATTTAACAATAACAACACTGTGGTTATCAACCACCTACTTTAAAATTAGCTCTTAAATTGTACATTGTAATATCTGTGTTCCAAACTAAAAGCCGATATCTATGGAAGCTTGTTTCCGCCACAGAATAAAACATTTTAAGAGATAATTGCGACTTTTTATCTCACAATTGCGAGTTTACATCTCGCAATTCTGACTTTATTTCTCAGAATTTCGAGATATAAAGTCAGAATTGCGTGAAATAAAGTCGCAATTGCGTGTTATAAAGTCAGAATTGCGAGATATAAAGTCGCAATTGTGAGATAAAAAGTCGCAATTATCATTTAAATTTTTTTTATTTTGTGGCGGAAACAAGCTTCCATAGATATCATCATGTTATAGTATTACAATTTCCGTTGACCAAAACAATGGTTTCATAAATTATACCCATAGTCTGTAATAGCATAAGTCTCCTATTTCACAGATAAAATGCATTTAAATATAGATAAATTATGCATTTATGCAATTATGCATGAATATTTTAGTGTTACTGATGAGGAAAAAAACATTTAAAAACATTAAAGTGAACATTATTAGATTTTTTTATTCATGCATACAAAATCTCACACAAAAGGTCTAGAACGGCTAATCGCCAAAGATTAAGTTATTACACTCTTTGCAAAACACATGGTGACATTCATCCCAATTCCATTATTTTGACATCTTTGATCTCTATAAGATTAAAATTCCACAATATTCCCCATAAATCACAAAAGCTTTGTAAAAGGGCTAATGAATGTCAAAGAGTTAATATGCAAGTCTGTGATGAAGTAGCCCTTGGCATGAATATAAAGGAAACTATTCCTTTCATTTAAGACAGACTGACGACCTCTGAACTGACGAGTTACAAAACACTTTCTTTCCAGTTAGAATGAAAGAACGAAGTCAACCTCAGTCAGTCATTTTGGACCTGAAAATTAACACTTCAGTAGAAAACAGCACACCTGTCCTCCTTATTAAAAAGTAAAAACTCCTCGTGAACAGGTGCACCAATCAAAGAGCACCTAATTGAACATGACCTTACCTCTTTTTTTGGAAGTTAGTGTCAAGTTTTCTATTTGGATAATTTCAAGAGGAAACTGGAAACTCTTTGTGCTCTCTGCACTTTGGGTACACGATGGGATATGACAGCTAGTGCTGCTCTTTACATGAAAGTGAGATTTGGAACTCACACTCTCTATCTGTGCTCTGCATGAAATGCTAAAGGTGACAGCAGGTGTTCTGAGACTGCTGCTGAACTGTGGTGACATCCATACTCAGTCTCAGCCCTTGGTCTATTTCTGAAAAGCAGGACACCACATCTTTATTATTTTATTCAATTCAGCAGTGAAATGCAAGGTCAAGTGATTTGATGTCATAAATATCTGGATTTCTTAAATTTCAGGCATTACCTTTCATAGCCTGGTTAAAACCAGACCATTCTCAGTAGTAACTGAGTTATGGTCTGGCAAAGCTTCATTAATAACTCATTTCCAAAGGGGCGTCACCTCACGGACGTCGCTCAAATGCCTCTGGGCGCAGTTGGATAGACCTAAAACCAATCAGAGCGATCGGCATCGTGTAAAGCCATATGCTGCGTCGCAATTCGCCTAAGTTACACTACGCCATAAAAGTATGTACTCTTTTTGTGAAGAAAAGGTATTTACTTTTGAATGTGTAGCAAAAAAGTAGGCAAGCTTTGGGACATACTACTTCGTCATCTTTATCGGACGGATCTGTCGCGTGCATCCTGTCACGTAAACTGCCCTGTCAATCATCTTGTCACGGTTAAAATCCTCTATTAAATCTAATTTAATTTCCTACCGTTTCGGAGAGAAATGTAGTAGCACGTTCATCTGCCAGTGGGTCTTTCATGGAGACTGTCCTCATGTGTTTGCAATTTGAATATAATAATGCATTTAAAAGTTGGTGCGTTTCACCAACGGACGTCGCTCAAATGCCTCTGGGCGCAATTGGATAGACCTAAAACCAATCAGAGCGATCGTCATTGTGTAAAGCCCGCCCCAACATTTCTGATTGGTGCTGCGATTTCGATGGCTTGGAAATGGGCTTGAATGAGCTCTTTGCCAGACTACTTGCAGAGCAAATCTAAATTTGCCGGAAGTTGTCTGGGTTTTCCCAGGCTATACCTTTCATGTAATATAGCTGTTTGTGAATGTAAAAGGTTTGAAAAGTTACAAAATTCAAAGTGCACAACAAATTAAGTTATTGTCTCCTAAAAGACAGAATCGATTCTGAACTGCTGAAACGAGTCATCAGCAATTAGTCTCACTTCCGGTTACATACCGATGTAACAATGTAACATATTTGCATAATGCCAGTCTATGGTCTTCACTGACTTTGACCCACCTTCAAACACTGTAGTTGTAGCTGATGCCTGGAAGAGTTTGGTTCATGTTGTCGACAAGTCAAGAAGACGCTGTTTTCAGTGCTGTGAATCCACTTCACATACACTTGAAAAGGATGAGGACTCGTGCTAGAATTGATACGGTAAAACCAACGGCATCGTTTGTATCACTGTGTATTAAAGGCACACTATGCAGTTTCTGTTTTTCTCAAACAGCGACCCCTAGAGTCGCTGTGGAGTACTTGTATTTATTACGTAAATACCACTCACGCAGAGCCGTCTCTGCACTCTTCCGACCGCGCTTTCTTCGTCGACTCTGCCATGATTCACGTCTGAAATGTGTGCTGGTGTCTTCCACAGAGGCTGGTTCATATGTTGTTGATGTATGTGACGTCGTGCCGTAAAGCAAGTCGTGATTCTCGCGAGACTTGTCGGGGCGCCACCTCTCAAACTTGCATTGCTGGTTTTGCCAGCGGCATCCCCCCCACTGCTTTGCTATCGGGGTGATTCGCCCTCCTACGAGTTCATTTACCATCGAAATGATTTCAACGCTGTTATATTAAGGTACAAATCTTGCATAGTGTGCCTTTAAGTGCTGAGGAAAGCATTCAGAGCTGAAATTCAGATATGGTAACGGGCGTTTTGTTTCCGATGCGCTGTAAGCGTGTGTTTTTTTTCCTCCATTCTTTCACCTGATGGAGTTTGGGTTCCTCGCCACTGTCGCATGTGGCTTGCTTAGTTGGGGACACTTAGAGCCAGATTTACTAAACAGGGGAAATTATTGTGAGAGTGTAATTGCAAAAAAGCACCGATGGGAGTGGAAAGTTCTGCGCGTGATCTACTGACGACACGCAACTTAAAGAACACAGACGCACCCAGATAATTTCCATAATGACCAACGCAATTTACCAAGAGCAACGCAAAGTAGCATCTGCTTTAAGAGATACTTTTTTTGGGTGGTAAATAATGGCACAAATACCAGTAAATTGACTAGCGCAAACCTTAGTAAATCACCTTGCAAGATTCATTTAAATACTCTCCTACCATACATTTTTCTTCTGAAAGGCAAACTCCTACTGCATATGCAATAAGGTCAGCTGCAAAAGTAACTGTGTCCATGCCTTTTCAGCGCTAATTTTTCACCGCGTTTCTTTAGTAAATCCTGAGAGTAGTTTTTAAACGCCAAAAGATGATTTGCGCTGGTGCAAGCTGTCAGTAAATATTACCCTAATATTCAACAATATTATTGATTTGACTGCACTGACACTATTGGATGAGAACTGAACTGAGCTGGACGATATATCACGGTCTCTGCAGAACTGCTTTATAGATTAAATGAACTAATTTAATACTTGATGATCTTTACAATGGAACTGAATCAGCACTGAACTGACTTCAGCTGAACATTGACACTATTTTTTTAGAGCTGCTGTATAGCCGAATGTTTGCATCATTGAATCATTTTCCTGTTATACAATATAGATTGTTTCAAAGCAGCTTTACAGTGAGTAAAGCTGCTTTGAAACAATCTATATTGTATAAAGCGTTATATAAATAAAGGTGACTTGACTTGACAATCATAACAGACTGACCAATCAGAGCAGAGTAGTTTCACCTAAAGAAGGGGATTAAAGAGACCGAATCTTGTATTGAATCCTTTCAGACCAGAGGTAATGCTATGAATATTATAAGAAAATGTAAGTGTTTTTTGACATTGGATGCATGTAAACCTTTTAAAGAACACCTCCAAAACTCAATGAACCTTCAAAACAGTATAAAAGGAACACTTAAAGTTGCACAGAATCAGATGAAGCATTTAAATGCTTGACAATTGTAATCTTTTCATGTCATGTCTTGCATACTCATTAATCACCTGTCAGGACACTATGAGGCTATATTATTCCATCTGAGGACTAGAATTACTCCAGTGTCTACAGAGCGATTCTATCAGGTCTGGGGATGAAAAAGATGACACATTATGCAAATAATAAATGACAAAAGGATGTATTGTCATTACCACTGCACCTGTCTCTAGAAAATGTTCATATAAATCCATGGTGGCTTATGATTGTGCTTGATTCTATAAAGCTGTTTCTGCCTTAAGAGTAAAAGGTAATTGTGAGTTTAAAATAAGACATAAAGAGAGATATAATCATCACAATTACAAGAAACAAAGTTGTAATTATGAGATCTTAAGTCGCAATTGTGAGCTATAAAGATGCCGTTATCTTTTGGCATAGGCCATTTACACTAAGTGTAAATCAAAGTAACTAAATGTAAATACTAGTGTTAGATACTATTTATACTTACTGCAAATAGTGACTGACACTGACAGACACAGAGAACTGGCCCCCGACTGAGTCTGGTTTCAAGGGTTTTTCTCTCTCGATTTCTTCATCTGATGGAGTTTGGGTTCCTTGCCACTGTCGCCCTTGACTTGCTTAGTTTGTGACACTTAATATTCAGTAATATTATATAATAATATATTTTTCAGACCACGTTTAACATTTGATTTCATTGGTTTTAAAATCCAACTGTTACTTTTGTGTTACTTTTTGACTATGTATGCTATTATGTTGCAGCTAGGGTGTGTGCGCTCGCTTCATCTGTTGCTGGTTTGAGTGGCGTCATTCGTGAGTGTCATTTAGTCGTGTTAATCGATCACTAAACGATCATTAATCTTTTGGCTGCAGTTTCTGGTTTGGTTTCTTTTGTAATCTTGGGCGGAGTTAGTGTAAATAGCCCTTTGCCAACAAAACGGGCTGTTTGCACTTCTGGTGTGTTCAAGTCATGTCGAAAAGATTGTATTTACGAGTTGAATGCACATGAACGCCACCGCAAGGTCGTAAATACCAGTGTGAAGCTCGAGATTTTCTTCTTATTTTTTGCCATTTGGGGGCGTCAGTGAGAAACTTGTCGGAATGCCACAATTTATAGGTTTGTAGCAGTGACATTGGTCAGGCTTTTTATTTACAACAAAATAAGCTAATTGCCTGCACAAAACATGATAGCATTGTAATATAATATATAATATGTAATGACAAAGTTTACAGTGGCTTCCTAAATTAATTAAAAACATAAAAAGCAAAACACACCTGATGCACATTCTTTGTCTTTCATTTTCTAGAAGTAGTGTTTAAAAATCGGTACACCACCATCTTGCTCAGACGAAAGTGACTTGAACGCACCTGACGACGTAAACATGACTTCCCAACTTGAATGCACCATTAGTGTAAATAGACAACCCATAATCTTTTTCCTTTTTCTGACACAGTAACAGGCTTCCATGCGCTTCTGAATTTCCTTAAAAGCTATATTTAAAACCCAGACCTTACAAATTCATAGAAGATGAACATGGAAGAGTATTAAAGACATAGAGACTTGGTAGATTTCCCCAGCAACCACAGCATACTACTGTACAACTTCCGATGTATAAAATCAAGTCCCGTTTTCCATTTTTCTTCATTTCACTAAGATATTCAACATGTCACACTACTGAAGTAAAATGGGTTGGGAAAAGTAATTGGGCAATAAAAGCAAAGAGCATATACATTCAACTAAGGTGTCTAACTTGCCCATGAAAACCACTAATCAAATCCAAAAGGTGCTTTCAGCTTCACTGTCATGGAAATCTGCCAGCAGAGTGGAGAGATAAAGCAACTGAAATTGAATAATCAGATTAACCTTTTTCCTTGCTGAACTGAATTCATATTGACGTCAATGATTGAGGCTAGACAGTTATCACACAATCAGTTCTTCCGCTACACTTGCTCTCTCTCGACCTTTATACAGCCTAAAGCCATCCAGAACAGCAAAGCCTCAGGGTTATCTCCTAAACATATTATCATCAATTATATTATCATTTTACATTCAGCCTTTGACTTTCATATTCTTGCATACAAAGGTTTTTTATATGGGTATGTCATTAAATTGCTTTTAATTAACAGTAAATTGGCCCATTAAGGGAGTTCACATCTCTATAAGGATTAATCACAGGCCACCGATGATTCAAGCACATGCTGAGGATTGTAATCAGACACTGCAGAGACCATTTTAGACCCAAACACTGATTAAAAGCAATTGCTCAAAGGCTGAACACTCACTGTGACCTACAGGACGTTTTTTTTTTTTTTTTTTGGTCCTTGCAGAGGTAAAACAGAATTTTCAGTGTCACGTGATCCTTCAGAAATCATTCTAATATGCCAATTTGCTGCGTAAAAAACATTTATTATTATTATCAATGTTTGAAAACATATTTTGTGGAAACCGTGCTACATTTTTACAACTCTTTGATAATAGAAAGTTGTAACATTATAAATGTCTTTACTGTAACTTTTTATTATTTAATGCTTGCTGAATAAAAGCATTGATGTCTTTCAGAAATAGATAAATAAACTTTTGACTGGTAGTGTACATGAAATATTTTGAGACTGCATCATCCAATAATCTGCCCTAGTATCATAAAATACCATAATGAACTAAACTAAGCACTGTTCATCTGGTCACTTATGAAAAAAAAGACTAGAACACTCATATTTTACTTTAATGTTTGTCTGGAAAGCCGCGTCATTAGTTGGGAGTCAGTCCTGAATAACAAACACACCAGAAAGCAAATTACACAGCAGGAGCTATCTCATCAGATACGTATCTGCGGCATGACAGAGTCGGAAAAAATAGAGAAGGTTTAAAATAATCTGGGGTTTTCTTTCAAGGTCATTTGGTAAATCTAAACAATCTGTATGCAGAGCGCAGTGGAAGCAATATTCTCACAGCTGACCTTTCGTCTTTCAAGAAAAATAATAAATTAAACGCTGTTCGTTCTTTATCCACATATGCTGAGAAGTCTATTCACTCTAGTTAAGCCTCCTTTTAATGAATCCTTGGGGACAGATTTGTTAGTCTTTTGCGCATGCCAATTCAATTGCACATCCATGTCATAAACCTTGGGAGTGATAGGATGTGGCTCAAAATTGTTGTTGTACGTCTCTTTCTCTTTGGCTGCATCCGAATATGCCTACAGTACTTCCCTACTATATAGAAGATTAAATACAGTATGTGAAAAGAGAAGTATGTCCAAATTCAAAGTATTCTTAGAACAATAGGCAAAAGGTACACTGATGACCTACTACTACTTAGGAGAGAGATTTCTGTGCATCCAATCTCCCATGAGGCCACAGGAGAGGATTTATGAATGGCAATGAAGCGACGCTAGTGGCACTGGACACTTTGTTCTGGAGGTCTTGCAATACACATCCGTTTTCAATTCAAATTAAGTTTGGACTGAATGTCAATATTTGGTAAAAAGCTTTCACACATTTTCACAGATGTTATTTAGTTATACCATGCCAGATTATGCTATTAAGTCACATGATCAAAACATGTTTCTTGTCAGCCACAAGCAGACTCTCTAAATTTCCACACACACACACACACACACAAAAAAAAAAAAAAAAAATCCAACATTGGAACTGCAAAATCAAATTTTTAATTGATTTGAAAATATTTAAATTACATATATACAGGTGCTGGTCATAAAATTAGAATATCATCAAAAAGTTGATTTATTTCAAGAATTCAACTTAACAGGTTAAACTAATATATTATATAGACTCATTACATGCAAGTGAGATATTTCAAGCCTTTATTTGTTATAATTTTGATGATTATGGCTTACAGCTTACGAAACCCACGAAATCAAAATCCCAGAAAATTAGAATATTACATGAAATCACACAGTAATTACACAGTGATACCATGGTCATTGAACCAGGTTTTGGTTCTTTTGGCAGTGTGGGCAGGTGCAAATCCTGCTGGAAAATGAAGGAAGCATGAAGTGCTCTGGAAATGTCCTGGTAGACGGCTGCGTTGACTCTGGATTTAATAAAGCACAGTGGACCAAAGTCCTCTTTTCTGATGAAAGCAAATTTTGCATCTCATTTGGAAACCAAGGTCCCAGAGTCTGGAGGAAGAATGGAGAGGCACACAATCCAAGATGCTTGAAGTCCAGTGTGAAGTTTCCACAGTCTGTGTTGGTTTGGGGAGCCATGTCATCGGCTGGTGTTGGTCCACTGTGCTGTCCACTCAACGCAGCCGTCTACCAGGACATTTCCAGAGCACTTCATGCTTCCTTCAGCAGACAAGCTTTATGGAGACGCTGACTTCATTTTCCAGCAGGATTTGCACCTGCCCACACTGCCAAAAGAACCAAAACCTGGTTCAATGACCATGGTATCACTGTGTAATTACTGTGTGATTTCATGTAATATTCTAATTTTCTGGGATTTTGATTTCGTGGGTTTCATAAGCTGTAAGCCATAATCATCAAAATTATAACAAATAAAGGCTTGAAATATCTCACTTTGCATGTAATGAGTCTATATAATATATTAGTTTCACCTGTTAAGTTGAATTCTTGAAATAAATCAACTTTTTCATGATATTCTAATTTTATGACCAGCACCTGTATATATATATTATAGACATATTAGTGCTCTTATTGAAAGTAGTCTGAGAAAATCTGAGAAATCTGAGGTCTGAGAAAATCTGAGAAAATCTGCAGCTTCCTAATGGGACAGTTGTGTCCCCAATGTTGGACACTGAAAAATCTATGATAAAAGACCAAAAATCACATTGATACATGTAGACTAGTAAAATCTTATTTTATTTTAGATTCACTGGAGAGTAGATTTAGGGTCATTCCATGCCCTGGCCAACAGTCTCAGCTGAGGGACCCCACCATCCTCAACAATCTGCCTATACTCCTCTATGGCTCTTTTCATCCTGTCCTGCCCCCACTGATTAAGTTTCTTTCTCTTATCCTTTCCCTGTTTCTGCCTCTCTTTCTGCGTCTGACAATCTGTCCCTGTCTTTCTCACCTTTGCCATTGTGATCTGAAAAACATTTCACTGAATTAATCAGATGCTTAAAATAAAGTGGAATGGCTTTATTGGTTTTCTACTGCGTTTTAAAATTCAGAGCTATTTTTCATTTTAAGTCAACTACCTACCTTTTACACACACACACACACACACACACACACACACACACACAGAGAGAGAGAGAGAGAGAGAGAGAGAGAGAGAGAGAGAGAGAGAGAGAGAGAGAGAGAGAGAGAGAGAGAGAGAGAGAGACACACACACACACACACACACACACACCATGTAAATAACCATGTTTGTCCCACAAACCATGCCCCACCACACATTTTTGACTCATTTAAGTACTGTCCCACATTAGGCTGATCATGCTGTCCCGGCTTTGGAAACCACATTTCCTAATGTGGGACACTAGGAAATTTGATAAAAATATAAAATATATTATACACACAAAGTTAGACTATTTTTTGATGGACAAACATTTCATAAGCATATTAGGCTACAAAAGTAGCAGGATTGCT
The DNA here is from genome assembly GCF_949319135.1 of Squalius cephalus. Taxonomy (NCBI): domain Eukaryota; kingdom Metazoa; phylum Chordata; class Actinopteri; order Cypriniformes; family Leuciscidae; genus Squalius; species Squalius cephalus. Next base: position 7,182,664 of record NC_137127.1, on the reverse strand, counting down.
TTGTTTAAAATGTATTTAACTCCTTAATATCAAATTTGTTAAAACTCTATGTCACTGGCCTTCAGATGGTCTTCACACAAGGTGCCTCCTGTTTGATGATTGCTCCACCCTCAAATATGATTGGACATTTGAGAGGTCATGTGGTTTTGATCACATGACACCACAGCTTTGTCTAACCCATAGTTTCACTGTCATTCATGTATTTATGGGGGACCTACAAACACTAGACCTTAGGTGTCCCACATTAGGCAGTGTCCCACATTAGGGCAATTCACCATATATATATATACCAACCCGATCTCACGGCTATTCATACGTATTTTACGAGGTGGCTAATTTGTACAAATTCATACAACCTCACTCTCAATTTTTGCTAAATCTTACATATTTTACGAGTTGCCCAATTCGTGAATTCACCAACCCCTGACCACGCCCCTATAAAACCTAGACAAATCGTACAAATTCATTCGAGTGAGGTTGTGAGATAGCGTTGATAAATACATATATAAAAGTTTACTAAAAAGTATTTCCTGCTGAAGCAAGGCACCATTTGACTCTGGCCAAGTGTATCCATAGGATGGCAACATTCCCATTGCATTATGGGTGTTAAACCTATTTTTGCAAAGGGAAAACAACAGCCTTTTTCTCTGTTTTCTCTAGTCAGGCAGAATTTAAGTACTTAAAGGGATAGTTCACCCAAAAATGAAAATTTACTCACCCTCAAGCCATCCTAGGTGTATGTGACATTCTTCTTTCAGACAAATACAATCAGAGTTATAATAAAACATGATGTGGCTCTTCCAAGCTTTATAATGGCAATGAATGGCTGTTTATGTTTTTAAGTCCATAAAAGTGGATCAATTCATGATAAAAGTTCTCCAACGGCTCTGGGGGGTTAATAAAGGCCTTCTGAAGTGAAGCGATGCGTTCGTGTGAGAAAAATATCCATATTTAAAACTTTATCAACTAGATTCCGGTAGACGGCCATTCACTGCCATTATAAAGCTTGGACTTTTTTTTTATATAACTCCGATTGTATTCGTCTGAAAGAAGAATGTCATATACACATGGCTTTAGGGTGAGTAAATCATGGGGTAATTTTCCTTTTTGGGTGAACTATCTCTTTTAAAGTATGTTATTTCCATAATAAATACTCTTTTTAAAAGTAGGCTAAAATGCACTGATCATGTACTTTACTGAAAATAGACACTGTAGACTCATTTAAAAAGGAAAAAGCTTATAGCTGATATGAAATGTATGGTGAATGATTTTCTCTGTCTGGGGAAAAAAAACATATAACATTTTCTAGGAGCATCACAAACTCACAAATCTCCTGTATTGATATGCTTATACTTCGGAGACTGATTTCATCATGTGATATTGACATTCTACATTTGTAATAAATTGAGATGTTCAGGATCTTTATTCTTGCTTGTATTTCTCTCATAACGAAGATGATATCCTGTGCTACACTCTGACTGTGCTTAGGTAAAGTTATTACTTTACCTATCTTTAGGCACCATTTAGCAAATGCTTTCATCCAAAAATACTTCATAAAAGAGCAGCAGTTTCCCTCAAGCAACCGGAGGTTTAGTGCATTGCTCAAGGGCTAAAAGATGAGAGAGCAGGATTGAGATTTTAGTAACTTTCCAGTGGGGAAAATCTAGAGCTGAACCTGCTGAACAAAAAATTGTACACTTACCCCCCCCCCCCCCCCCCCCCCTGAAGCTCAGACTTCATGCATTAGCTGAGTTTATCTAAATATTCTGATATTTATGTCCTGTTGCCCATTCTACACTTTTCTTCTTGTTTGTCAGTTGTCTCTTCACTATTGCATATGAAACTGTTGTTTGGTGTGTAATGTTCAATGAAGTGGTCAGCTGAGCAGCTGTGAAGGGTTTGAAGAGACTCTAATATACAACATGTGTCCCCTTTTTACTGTGCATCCGGGCAATTCGCTTCACTCTCTGTCCTGGTTTGCTTTCCTCTTTCAAGACTGTAATGCACACTACTGCATGAAACAGCTTTCATCTTTCAAAGGAACAACAGACAGATGGGTTTATAGTGAAAGCTGTATTTTTTTGACCATTTCGGACACCAAAGCTGGTATGCAATTTCAGAAATGCAAGTGTAGACAATGTACATCAACAAATGAAACACTGTATTGTGATTTTAACATTTCATTAAGTAGCTCAATCATTTTTAACTGTGCTGAGGTAATACGAAAGCTCTACATTTCCATGATTTCTTAAAGCACAAAAAAACAAACATATATTTGCTTGACAATGGAAAAACTTCCCCACACACAGCTTCACCTCATTGACCAACAGAAAGCTGCTTGACTTCTGTGTGAACTGCGCTTCATTCAGCGCTACACTATTGACAACAGATAATGGACCTTTATAGACACAATTTTTTTTTTGTACAGAAATAATGGAGAAATAATGGTTGGGATAGATTTAAAAGGTTGTTTTGCAAAAAAATTGCAATATCCTAAGTAATGTATCAATTTATTTTAAAAACATAAACGTGAACGTAAATGTGATATTCACTTATAACTAAGTGATCCGACAATAAATCTTATACGAGTAACAAATGTGGTGTGTGTTATAGCTCAATCTTAAATTTATTCTGCATAATCATTTAGCTGATCACATGCATTCTAGGTCTACAGCCTTAAAACTTTTATTGGATTGTGATTAGGTGACTTCAGTGATAAGTAATAAACAAAAAATGATCCTCTAAACTCCATCAAGTTACAAAACAGAAAAATTGGTACTAGTTGTGCTGCTTTTGGAAGACTTTTCCATAACATTCTATGAAGGGAACCTGTTTTGATTGACAAAAAGGAACTCTTGGCCTATAATCAATTAATTTCCATATTTGCCGTCTTCTGCAATTGTGTTTGAAACTGCAAAAACTGACATTTTCTGTCAAAATAAGATCAATCTAACTAATATGCGATAGTGTGGCAAGACATCCCTCTCTTTTCTGCATAGATGACACTGTAACCCTTTGTACAGTAGCTCTAGATTAGATAAAACGAGTTATTTTTTCTAACCACATACACATGCACAATGAAAACCCATCCATGACCTTTGCATCATTGTAAAAAATATACCAGGTATAAAAGTTCGGATGAAATCATAAATGAGGCCCCTGCTGTTTAAGTAACATGCGCACATATATGCATTATCACAAAGAGTGATTCACAAACGTAGTCTTTTATTCAGACATCTCCATTGAAGTTTGTGTACAGAAAAAAACACTTCACACACAAAAATGGCAATTTACAATCCAGCAGCTTAGCCTATACAATTTCTAAAGAAACTGAAGAAATGCTCAGTGAGTTATCTACAGCAGTATAAAGCTTTGCTCGCGTGATTCTGTCACTTGAATTACAATGCCTGTTAATCTGAAAATGCTATTTTAAGAATAAATTGTGTTTTTTTAAGAATTAAATGTGCTTTTTAAGAAAAGAAAGGATTCAGTGAAATATATATATATATATAAAGGAGACTTACACTGTATTATCTGTACCTGATATATTAAATTATTTGAACAATCTGTGCTGGAACTCAACCTGAAAATTCAAATAATTGTTCAAAAGCAGCACTTCATCTTCTTTTTAGTCAGTTTAGAGGAGGGGTGTCAAACTCAGTTCCTGGAGGGCCACAACCCTGCAGAGTTTAGCTCCAACCCTAATTAAACACACCTGATCAGCTAATCAAGGTCTTCAGGATTACTAGAAACTTCCAGGCAGGTGTTTTTGGAGCTGGTTGGAGCTAAACTCTGCAGGACAGTGGCCCTCCAGGAACTGAGTTTGACATCCCTGGTTTAGAGCCTCAAAGACAAATAAAAAACCTTTTCAGAAGATAAGAACAGCACAATCTGGACTGGAGTAATCTTTGATGACCAGCTGACCTTCAGAGACCACATTGCAAAGACAGCTCGGTCATGCAGGTTTGCACTACACATCAAGAAGATCAGGCCTTTCCTAACTGAGCATGCAACACAAGTTCTCGTCCGGTCACTGGTCATTTCTAGGCTTGATAACTGCAATGTTCTTCTGGCTGGACGTCCATCATGTGCAATCAAAAACAACTTTATCTCTCTGCACTGGCTACCACTCGCTACTCGCATCATGTTCAAGGCATTGTCGCTCTTACAAGTCTACATCCCTACCAGAAGCGACGGCTCGTGGGACCATCACAGAGAGCCACAAAATCACTCTCCAGAACATTTTCATTCACTGTTCCTTGCTGGTGGAATGATCTTTATTTGCCTCTTTATTCATTTTTCCTCATTTGTAAGTCCCTTTGGATAAGAGTTTGAAAATAAATACATGTAAATGTTCAACAGCTTTTTGCTTCTTTTAAAATGCTATCTTTTAGCAAATTCACAAACTTGCTTTGTATTGTGTGTGTGTTTTAAGAATGGCATTAAGAGTAACCTTGAAGCATATCATCCAGTTTTGTGCAAGTGGTATGAATATTCAAAACACATTAAAAACGACACTTACTTTGAATGCATTTTCATACATTTAAGAGAGTTAATTTTCTAAAAGTCTACAGGGCCAAAAGTGCCCATAGTTGAAGAAACAACTCAATGCATTCAGCATTTTTTGTATGTTTTTGTATGTGATCTAGACCCACATTTGTTTAACATGCACTCTGGTGAAGAAAGAAAGTTTGTCTATTGCTTGAAATAAACCCTGTCCTGTATGCTTTGCAGTGGTTCACTGAAAGCATATTAAATGATGAATGGTGTTGTAATGGTATACGTGCTACATCTCTAGATTCATAATAGATATTTTATCAAATATTCAACTAAATTTGAAATTAATGTCTTCCAATAAAAGATCACATGTTCACCATGCCACTCTTTATGATATACAGTAACTCTCTGGTTGACATCGATGGATTTTCACTCGTTAGGGCAGACAGGACTGAACAATCTGGAAAAACAAGAGGTGACGGCATGGCTGTGTATGTAAGTAACAACTGGTGCAAACAGTACACAGTTAGGGAAACACTTTGCTGTCCGGACGTCGAGATTTTGCAATTGACTATGAGACCGTTTTACCTCCCAAGGGAGTTCGGAAGTGTGGCCGTGTGCGTTGTGTACATTCCCCCCAGTGGGAATGCAGCTATAGGGCCGCAGCTCGCATTGCTGACTGTGTACACCAAGAACTGCAGCGAGCTCCGGGCGCCCCCGTGTTTGTAATGGGCGACTTCAACCACTGTAAACTTGAATTAGCACTCCCTGGGTTCGAACAATATATTAAGTGCAGTACACGTGAAAACAAGATTCTTGACAAATGTTATGGCAACGTCAAAAATGCCTATGTAGCCAAACCAAAAGCCCCATTGGCCAATTCAGACCACAATGCGATTCACTTAAATTCCCACCTACAAAACCATGCTGAAACACAGTAAGCCACAAGTGAAAACAGTCACCGTGTGGTCTGATGAGGGGATAGAAACACTAAAAGGATGCTTCTTGTGTACAGACTGGAGTGTGTTCCACGACACACATATTGATGTTACAACAGACACAATCACAGACTATATAAATTATTGCATAGATAGCGCCCTTACAAAGAAAGAGGTTGTGGTTTATCCAAATAATAACCCTTATTATCCTCCCCTGTTCCCTGACCAAGGACATAAAAGACTGCATAAATCGAAAAAAGGCAGCTTTTAGAAATAAAGACAGAACTGAGCTAAAAGTGGTACAAAAGGAATTGAACCAACTGCTTAATAAAGCCAGAAAACAGCAAAAGGAAGTAATTGAGAGCCACTTTACAACCATGAATTCGAAAAAACTCTGGGACTCAATGAAAGCCATCACTAACATGGCACCAAGTAAGGTACATATAACCACTACAGATGACCGGATGAAAGCTAATGAATTTAATGACTTTTACCTTAGATTTCAAACTCAGGATTTTAACAATGAATGCATTAGTATCCTAAACTCCATCAGCACGGATTTGAACATAGGGCATGAGATAGACTGGTTACAGATACAGTCACTGTTCCAGCATCAGTGTACTAGGAAGGCATCTCTGCCCGCTTACTGAAAACATGTGCGGAGGAGCTTGTTCCAGCCTGGTGCCCTATCTTTCAGCGATCACTTGACTCCCACATCATCCCAGCCCTATGGAAAAAGACTGTTATCATTCCAGTCCCAAAGAAACCCTGTCCCAAGGAGAACAATGATTTTAGACCAGTAGCATTGACATCCATTGTTATGAAATGTTTTGAGAAATATATGGTCTCTCTTCTAAAAACTGAGGTCAACAAAAAGTTAGATCCCTGGCAGTTTGCTTATAAACGGGGTAGGAGTACAGATGACGCTATAAGTAGCATCACCCACTTAGTCCTAAAGCACTTGGAGGACCCGAAGGCCTATGCACGCTTACTTTTTATAGATTTTAGCTCGGCCTTCAACACGATTCAGCCAGTTATTTTACTTGAGACACTTAAAAATATGGGTGTAAGCTCTTTTATTGTTAAATGGTATTACTCCTTTTTAACTAATAGGACACAATATGTTAAAGTACACAAGGCAGTCTCAGACCCCAAATCCATCAGCACAGGGGCACCACAGGGTTGTGTGAGCTCCCCTGTCCTTTTTACTATCTAACCAATGAATGTGTGAGTAAACATCCACACAATTACATTGTCAAATTCTCTGATGACACGGCTATCCTTAGCTTGTTGTATCGAGACCAAGACACAGTCTCCTACCATTCAGAAATAAAACAGTTTGTGGATTGGTGTGATGCTCACCATCTGATGGTTAACGTCACTAAAACAGAGGAGATGATATTTGACCCAAGATCAATCTGTGAACTTAATCCTGTACTTATTCACACACCGATACGTCAGGTTACGTCATATAAGTATCTGGGTGTTTTTATTGATTGTTCCCTTACCTGGCACATTTATGTTGAAAATCTTTGCACCAGGTTGCAACAAAGGATGTACTTTTTAAGAATGCTAAGATTGTATGGTGTCGATAGCAAACTCCTGTTTCTGTTTTTCAAAATGATTTTAGAGAGTGTGATACGTTATAGCATGCAGACCTGGTATGGTAATCTCTCAGTTCAGTTTAAATCCAAGTTGGGGCATCTGATCAGTGCAGCTTTTAGAATTGTAGGCTACCAAGAGCAGTGCTACCTACAGTCACTGTACGATAAATCTGTGCTCAGGGAGGCACATAAGATTCTGGATGACCCAACCCACATTCTCAATAAGGAACTAGAGTTGTTACCCTCAGGTAAACGATTTAGAATGCCGAACTGCAGGTTAAAGAGGTATAAAAACTCATTTATCCCAGCTGCTATTAAGATGCTAAACAGTAACAAATGATTGTTACCTACTTGTACACTTTTTACCCCCACTGTGTTGTGCACTTTTTTTTTATTATTGTTACAGTATAATGAGGCATGTTTGTATTGTCTATACTTGGTGTATATTTTATGTGGTACGTTGTACTTTTTTTTTTTTCACGGTACAGTGTAATGAGGCATGTTTGTATTGTCTATACTCGGTGTATATTTTATGTGGTACGTTGTAAGTGTGTGTCGCAGTGACTGCAGCCCAAGACAAATTTCCCCCCTGGGGGACATTAAAGTATATTTTATCTTTTATCTTTATCTTAGTATCATGGCTCTCCACTGTGCTTATTATGACTTTAGAGCTTTGAGTCTGAAAGCTCAAACAACACGTTATGAGATGACCAGAAATCAATGGCCGGCATTTGACACTGTGGTTGAAGTGAAGTCAAATGCAGTAATAAGCTTTAAGAATAGGTCAAAACCTTCAACCTGTCAAAACCGAGGGAACGAAATGCAAAGTCAAACACAAATAACTGATAGTTATTTATGGAGGTCTACTTTGAAGCAACTGGATGTAAAACACCAATTTCATGGTAAACAGTAATTTTGACTGTATTAGACACTAAAGAATGAGTCAGCTTTAAAATAATACATTTCTATTCATAATCATGTGTGTGATGGTGAAAGTTACTTTTAAAAGTAATGCGTTACAATATAAAAGTTACTTTCTAAAAAAATAACTAATTGCATTAATTGGTTACTTTTTATGGAAAGTAATGTGTTACAATACATCACTTTTGCATACATTTTTCTCACCTGGGCTGGGCTTGCTTGTTTTTTAATTAAAAAAAAAGTTTACTATGGTACTTTTTAATGTTTTTACTTTTACTATGGTAACTTTTTAATGTCATGTTATATCTTGTTGTATTGTGTTAGTTTAGCAAAACCATCTCCTGAAGTCTATTGCAGATATATCTAATCATACATGCATCTAACTACAGTTGCAGACTTTGCCCTTCTCTCAGATGTTTACAGACATGCTTTGACTGTTCCAATATGGCGGACGGCTTACATATAGCAGCCCATAAAAACAGCCGCTAATGAGAATATATATATATATATTCATAGTTTAATACTCTTACTTCAGAAAAAAATAAGCAAAACTGATGTTTATCTAATGTCATTTTACTCAGTAGTAAGTGGAATTGGATCATCGAAGGTCAACAGCAAAGGCATTGCTTAATAAAGTGAGATTAAATATATATCTCACTAATACTTATATATAATAAGTATTTGTATTATTTAACATATTTAATTATTGCAATTTTTATGTTTTTTATTCATTTTGAGGAATGCTTTATCTGTTTTTGTGCAAGTAAGATGAGTATGCTCACATTTAGCCTAGATCTGCAATAACCATAATGTTCACACACAACGCCTCTGCACCTACTCCAGTTTTCTCTCAAGATGGGGAAAGGAGAGCTGTCAGTCGATACATGGGAAAAAACTTGCATTACTCATTTGTAAAAGTAACTCAGATATTTTGTCGTACATTTAAAAGTAATGGATTACTTTACTAGTTATTTGAAAAAAGTAATCTGATTACTTGTAATGTGTTACCAATACACTGGTTTTAACTACTGCATACTAAGATATAGCAAAATTATTTGTCATTTTTGTAATTATTCATGTAATTTATATACACTCACCTTATGGATTATTAGGAACACCTGTTCAATTTCTCATTAATGCAATTATCTAATCAACCAATCACATGGCAGTTGCTTCAATGCATTTAGGGGTGTGGTCCTGGTCAAGACAATCTCCTGAACTCCAAACTGAATGTCAGAATGGGAAAGAAAGGTGATTTAAGCAATTTTGAGCGTGGCATGGTTGTTGGTGCCAGACGGGCCGGTCTGAGTATTTCACAATCTGCTCAGTTACTGGGATTTTCACGCACAACCATTTCTAGGGTTTACAAAGAATGGTGTGAAAAGGGAAAAACATCCAGTATGCGGCAGTCCTGTGGGCGAAAATGCCTTGTTGATGCTAGAGGTCAGAGGAGAATGGGCCAACTGATTCAAGCTGATAGAAGAGCAACTTTGACTGAAATAACCACTCGTTACAACCGAGGTATGCAGCAAAGCATTTGTGAAGCCACAACACGCACAACCTTGAGGCGGATGGGCTACAACAGCAGAAGACCCCACCGGGTACCACTCATCTCCACTACAAATAGGAAAAAGAGGCTACAATTTGCACGAGCTCACCAAAATTGGACAGTTGAAGACTGGAAAAATGTTGCCTGGTCTGAGGAGTCTCGATTTCTGTTGAGACATTCAGATGGTAGAGTCAGAATTTGGCGTAAACAGAATGAGAACATGGATCCATCATGCCTTGTTACCACTGTGCAGGCTGGTGGTGGTGGTGTAATGGTGTGGGGGATGTTTTCTTGGCACATTTTAGGCCCCTTAGTGCCAATTGGGCATCGTTTAAATGCCACGGCCTACCTGAGCATTGTTTCTGACCATGTCCATCCCTTTATGACCACCATGTACCCATCCTCTGATGGCTACTTCCAGCAGGATAATGCACCATGTCACAAAGCTCGAATCATTTCAAATTGGTTTCTTGAACATGACAATGAGTTCACTGTACTAAAATGGCCCCCACAGTCACCAGATCTCAACCCAATAGAGCATCTTTGGGATGTGGTGGAACGGGAGCTTCGTGCCCTGGATGTGCATCCCACAAATCTCCATCAACTGCAAGATGCTATCCTATCAATATGGGCCAACATTTCTAAAGAATGCTTTCAGCACCTTGTTGAATCAATGCCACGTAGAATTAAGGCAGTTCTGAAGGTGAAAGGGGGTCAAACACAGTATTAGTATGGTGTTCCTAATAATCCTTTAGGTGAGTGTATATATATATATATATATATATATATATATATATATATATATATATATATATATATATATATATATATATATATATATATATATATATATATTTATTCAGTATTTTTTGTGATACTCAGTAATTAAAAAAGAAAAAAAAAGAAAAAAAGAAGTATTGATTAAGTGTGAATCTAAAACATCCACAATCCTATACAATTTTCATATTATCCTATGTGGAGTATATTCCAGTGTCTTAGGATGTTGGCAGGGAAACATAGGATGCATAGAATATACAGTAAAACAGTTCATCATCAGACAAGCATGTAATTCCTGCAATGAGATAAATCTGTATTCTGTAAGCATGTTTTAATTGAGTGCTTTTGTATTGATGCTGGAGTTTGGCAGGGGCCAAAGGCACGTATTAGCTACTAATCTCTGGTTTAAGTAGGCAATCATGTGTCTGGGTCTTTAAACGTGGCTAGTGGACATTACAAAATAAGAGTCTAATCTCTCTCAGCTGTCTGCCCCCGAGCATGGATGGTTTTCGCCCCTCACTCACTGTTAATTAACTCTTTACAGTAAGCATTCTCTGGCTCTAGGCAGAATTGGTTGAACTAAGGTACTGATCAAAGAACTTTCAAAGCTTTGATTTATGAGAATTGTATATACTGGACTTTTGTTATGCTGCTAGTCCTGGAAAACTAAACGGTAAATATCACCTGATATCTTCATAATATGATCAGCCTATATTATAAGTGTGTCTTAAATTCTTACTGTATATCTGAAAAATGCAAAACTATCAACAGGCTGGCTTGGATGTTGTTGGTGTGATTGAAATTTACACAGTGCAGTGATAGACAGCTTTCGCCAAAACTCTTTGCTAGCATCTCAGCAGTCTTGCAATTCATTCGTAGTCTCCTTGGACAGAGGAGCAAAATACATTATTTATCATTGTGAACTTAAAAAAAGAAAGAGAGAGAGAGAGAGAGAGAGAGAGAGAGAGAGAGAGAGAGAGAGAGAGAGAGAGAGAGAGAGAGAGAGATGATTATAATTTGAACTGGATTTCATTTTCTGAATGATGCATTTCACCTTTAGACTCAAGTTACTCTCAGCCCCAAATTGTGTTAATAAATTAGACTCAATATCATATACGTGCTCTACAGATTTCTTTTTACATTTATTTTTTTTTTATTTATTTTTTTATCAGAACAAGGTACATTGAAAATATTCAGTGACATAAACACTATTAAAGGCTCACCTACAGATTCCCATCCCAACACAACAACCCCAGATGCTAGAAAAAATAAATAAAAAATTAAATTTGTAAGGACCCCTTATTATTAATTAAAAGTAATTTGAGGACCCCTTATTATTTTTATATATATATATATATATATATATATATATATATATATATATATATATATATATATATATATATATATATATATATATATATATAAAAATAATAAGGGGTCCTCAAATTACTTTAAAGAGGGAGGAGTATATTCTTCTCAAAATAGTTTATTAAAGGGTGCCATGTTTTGTAAAACGTTCTGGTTGATCCCCTGAGAAAATATGTAATTTTTTCACTTTGTAGAAACATCATTAGATCACTAAGCCATGATGACATATTAGGTGGATTGTGTGATTTCCACTCTAGGAGAATTCTTCTAGCTATTAATGTGGCAAAAGCCAGGGCATTCTCTTTATCTTTAGCTATTTGGAAGTCGTCACCTCTGACTCCAAACAGAGCCATTATTTTTGTGTTAGGGTGAATTCTCAATTTAAAAGCTGAGTTTAAAATCTCTAAGACTGAAAACCAAAATTGTCTCAGTTTAGGACATGACCAAAACATATGGGTTAGATCTCCCTTTGATGCATTGCAGCGGTCACACGTTTCATCTTTATGTGGGTACAGTTTAGCCAACTTTGTTTTACTATAATGAATACGGTAGAGATACAGATTTAATGAAAAAGAGAAATACACGTTTGTTTGATGGTGTCATTTATAGTCACACAAAACAACAACAATAATATATTCAAGCAATTTTAGCTGAAGGGAAAAAAAACAAGAAAAAGTGATTTTGTCAAATTATTATCTTTTGAGCAAAACAAAGCTGCACGAATGCTTTGCCTCTTTCATTTGAACACACAGCTTGAATGCATCTCTGTTTGATGCAACTTGTTCAACAGTTGTTTCTTTAGATGGCTTTGGCCAGCCTCCTATATAAACATGAAAGGCTCGCTTTCTAAATGACATATCTTTTGAGGTTGGAATAATGACTGTAGATGTGATATGAATCTGAGAGTGCTGAAAAAAAGCCCAAATACACTAAAAATAAAATGCCTATAAGAGATTATGTAGGATGACAATGTGTAATTTGTAGGATGAAAGTGTAAAATGCATATTCTAATTGCATCCTATTTGTCCTTATAAAGAACAAACCAAGCAAATACCAACAAAACAGCAATACAAAATTGATTTAAGAAAAACAATAAAATATTTGTAACAACTGCGAAGATAAAAATGTACTTTAGCATAATTAGTCAGCTATACTACAAGTGCATGGATTTTATTTCAAATTTATTTAGCTATTTTTATTCGTTTTGCTTTATTCGTTTTTGAAGTTCATTTTTATAACCAGTAAAAACATGATTCATTATATCTGATAAAATAAAGCCCATCTTTAGCAATTCAAAGCAAAGGAACAAACAAATACATAAATATGCACTTTATATTCCCAAGGCAGCCTAAAAGCAGAACTAAGTGTTAAAATTAGGTTTAAATGCAGCTACTGGCAAAATACCATAACCTATAAAAGCAATTACCATTATGTCAGTGCTAAAAGAAAGTGCAATCCAACAAAAAAAGCCAGGTCTCTATCATTTGAGCCATTTACATGAATTGTTGACCGTAATCATTCTAACTGTGGCACAACACAGCGGGAAAAAACAAACTAACAGTTCCTGTGTACAAACCTTATAGGATTTGAAGACATTCACAATCACAGCCGCACATGTTGCATTATCAATCTCAGAAAAGAATCACTCCACACTTTCACAATAGATGCACTGCACCTGCATGGCAACCGTTTTGAATATCATTAGATATCTCAAAATAACCTACTCTTGGATGAAGGAGAAAGCAGAAAAATACGTTTGTTTTACTCGCCTCCAGGCATGTTTAAAATAACCCATTCTTCAATCAATAATTCCAATTACAAAGTTGTTCTGCGTTTTCCTGGAATTGTCTACAGTTTTCTCTCTTGTACATTAAGAAAAAAAATCTTAGGGTATCTTTTTCATATTAAATAGCTTTTAAACATGCCATGTGTCTCTGTAAATACTTAACTCGCTGTACACATCTTAAAGGGATAGTTCACTTTGAAATTAAATTTTGGTATGTTTTAGCTTACCTCAAGGGCATCCAAGATGTAGGTGTCTTTTTTTCCGCAGTAGTTTCAATTTTTAGATTTTTAGGTCAAACCGTTCTTGTCTGTCAGTCATATAATGCAGGTCTATGGTCACTATCTCAAAGAGCATGCACAGAGAAGTCCAAATTAAACAATTCCCCATCGTAAGTACACATTGATGGCCTAAGACACGAAACGAGCGGTTTGTGTGAGAAAACGAACAGTATTTATATAGTTTTTACCTCTACACAACCACGTCCAAGTGATCTGAGGGCGCGCCCACGTTCTGGCTTAGTCTGTGCAGGCGCCGGAAAGTGTACAAAAGGTAAAAACGATATAAATACTGTTCGTTTTCTGACACAAACCGCTCGTTTCGTGTCTTAGGCCATCAATGTGTACTTACGATGGGGAATTGTTTAATTTGGACTTCTCTGTGCATGCTCTTTGAGATAGTGACCATAGACCTGCATTATATGACTGTCAGACAAGAACGGTTTGACCTAAAAATATCAAAATTGAAACTACTGCGGAAACAAAGACACCTACATCTGCAACCTACCTTGAGGTAAGCTAAAACATACCAAAATTTAATTTCAAAGTGAACTATCCCTTTAATGATAACTCTTTTCAAAATGTGTGGCATTAAACATCTGTGACAGTTTAAAACACATCAACACTCCTCACAAACATCACAGTCTGGTAGGCAATATAATCAAGAATTAGTATTATCTACACAATGACAGCTGAAAATGCATTGGTTACATTTATTATTTGTTCATAAGCCACATTAATATGCTTCTTCAGGAACACTGTATTCAGGAATATGCGGTTCCAGGAATACCTAATAACTAAGGCAATCTCATGCATGCAAATAAAACCATCTCATTACATCAAATATAGCCTGATTGAGAATGGCAATATAGCAGATTCATAATAAGGTACACTGTGTGATATCGTAAAAGTGACAAAAATGTCACTGCATATTTTATTTGGGGCGGCCTTTTACCTGAACTGCCTTTCAAAATGCCATATTGCAGCCCTGAGGTGGGTGAATTTATGATTAAGGTGTGTTTGGTCGGTGTGTGCAAAGACATTTTTGAGGATCCACTAAACACCGTGTGAGACTGACACTGAGTTTCTTTCTTTATTAAACACTGACCCCTGCAGGTGTGATCTGATCTGACTTTCACAAAGCATGATAGTACAGTGATGTTTTTAAAAAGTTAAAATAATTCTATATGCACCACACACACACACACGCAATTAATTCTATGTAGAGATGGTGATTTTAAACTTTATGCAAGCTTCATGAAGCAATGATTGACAGCATTAATGAACTCTGGCTTTGATCTTATCATTTTGGACTTAAGGTCATCAATCTAACATGATTATACCATAATATTAATAAAAAATAAACATGCCCAATCCTAAATATTCTCTTTCAGTCTGCATATATCAGAAATGAAAATAATAATAATTATTAAATAAAAAAAACTCATTGTAAATGTAAAACATGTAAAGATCACATCAAGAGGAATAATGAAAGGCCGGGAAAAATATCATAGATGATTCATTTTAAATTTTGCAGTCTATATCATCTTTATGTAAAAAAGTGAGAAGCGTTCATCATACAAAAATTAGCTTTCACTATATCTGATTTCAGGAGCATCTCATCTCTTGACCTATTATTTTCTATATACTACTGATAGCAAAACAAGGTTTTTTCATAATCATAATTCTGAAATCTATTATTGTATTTAATATGGAAGATTAAGCAAAACACAAATAATAATCTAGACATATTCTTCCAAAAGGCAATCGAAACGACGTGTTTAAAAATAGAAAGTGACTTAATCTCATTTAAGTCACTCAGTTGGACTGTCAAGGCCCTTCATTTACAATGTGTTTTATGTAAAGAATTTCCTATTGCATTGTATGACACACAAAACCATTTAATAAAGAGTTGCTAAAAAGATTTTGCAGTCCCGCAGTAAATGATTTAGAATTTAGTGCTTAAGACGTATTATGAGCAATATGTTACCACTAAACTCCAAACTGAATCCAATGTAAACACACTTTCACAATTCAGACAACTACTTTAAACTGCACATAGCCTACTCTCACAACTTGATCAACATGCTTGAGTCCTACTCTGAAATAAATAAGAATGCTTGAAAGAATTCAGTTGACTTGCCTATAACAACATAAATAATGATCATCATATGAAAGTAGATGCAAAATACATAAATTGTTGTTATATTGTTATGAGACAAATGGATATATGTGAACCTGGATCACAAAACCAGTCACAGGTAGCACGGGTATATTTGTGGCAATAGCCAACAATACAATGTATGGGTCAAAATTATCGATTTTTCTTTTATGCCAAAAATCATTAGATCATGTTCCGTGAAGATATTTTGTAAATTTCCTACCGTAAATATATAAAACATTTATTTTTGTGAGTGAATGCAGCACAATCACGAACATAAATGGACAACTTTAAAGGTGATTTTCTCAATGTTTCGATTTTTTTGCACCCTCAGATTCCAGATTTTCAAATAGTTGTATCTCGGCCAAATATTGTCCTATCCTAACAAACCATACAACAATGGAAAGCATATTTATTCAGCTTTCATATGATGTATACATCTCAATAAAAAAAAAAAAATTAACCCATGTGACTGGTTTTGTGGGCCAGGGTCATATATCACGTATTCCCGATTTTTAAGGAACAAAATAACTACAAGAAAGACTGAATTTATATGTAACAGCAGTGGCATATAAGGAACTGGAACTAACCTGCGATTCTAATCCAGGTATTTCCGTTCTCTAATCCTGAGCCAGTCATTGGTCAGTTAAATCCGGAAGTACGCACTGTGACTGATCCATCATCCAAAAACATCCGATTTAAAACTCGAGCTTGACGACAATTAACATAAAAACTTTCTAAAATTACAAAAACAACAGCATTAATGATGTTCGTTACAATTGTAACATAACTTCGAATATTCATCTTAAAATTAATTCGTGTCTTGGTGATATGAACTAAACCAAACAACCCTGAACGTGAAAGAATCGCTCTTATGAGTCGGATCTTTCAATGAAACGGGTGAACTTCACAGAGGCAGTGTAAACGATTCATTCGCGACAGATCACGGGGAGGATTTTACTTTTGGGGTGAAAAGTAAGTTAATAGCCGAGAAGAAGACATGTTACAAATAAAAAGTAAAGGAAATATGTTTACGACTGAATTATAATTGCAACAAACAAAACTGTGATGCATTCAATTACAATAAAAACACTGTCTACATATGGTCTATTACTAGAAAATTTTGATTAAAATCAGACTGGGATGACAGGGACCGTGTGATGACGCAATTACGTAATGACGTAACATTTGAGAAACGAACTGTTTGAAAGAACCGATTCCGGAAAATGAATCGGACTTCCTATCGCCAAAAAAGAAAAAGAAAACTCTGTCCGTCATAAATTTTTGTAATGTCATTAATTTTTAACTCTCCTATAATTAGTCAGCCATAAGCTGTATTCATTTTTATAAGCGCGACACAATAATGATTTACTAAATCGATCTGAAGTTTGTTCTTTGGTTCAAGCGTGTGTTTTGTATGTTGCATGAACTTTCACCTCAGTTCCCACAACCACGCAGGATCGTGTGGTTTTGACAGGACATTCAGTGACAACACCAACACGGATCTTTAACTTTGAGTATGCACTGCTTTTCGACTTTTTAGTCATTTACTCCTCAAAGATTCCTAAAAGAGTTTTGTTGCACACTCTGCTGTTGCACACATGGAAACTTTCATTAGCTTCACTAACCAAAGTCAAGGAAGGGACCGCATATTCAGGTCAGTGCCTCTTATCAAAGCTTGTCATCCCTCAAAACAACATTGAACTGAAATGATTTCCTATAAAAGATGAGCTAGACTATGTCTGAACATTTGATTTGTTCGTTTGCTTAGAGCAACCCAATATGCATGCGCTTTGGCGAAATACCTTCTGAGAAATGAAGCGAAGAGAAAAGAGCTGGTGAAAAAGCTGCAGTTTCTGGAGTCTAATATGAGTTCGGGGCGGAAGCGTAAGAATGAACATTTACTGTTACATAACACAAAACAATCACACACAAAACAAAAGGTCTTTTATTTCTTTCTCAGTAGTTACTAGTTTGTATTCCATCTTAACACTTATTTATTAGTTACTAGTACTATTTATGAGATGCCAGTTACATTTTTTATCTCTCTAGTAACCTAACTTTACAGGTTAATAACATTTAAAGTCACCATGAAATCAAAATAAACAATTCTTATATTTTCATGGAATATTGCAGTATATTCATTATAAATGATTTATCTGTACACATATATTTAAATTCATGTGGCATTGTAATCTTCAATCAAAATGACATCCCTCTCCCACTGAAACCTCTTCTCTTCTCTGATGACGTGTTTACTGGCGCGAGGGCGGGGCAACCTGTCAATCACATGAGATCACAGCAATAGCAAACCACAACCATCCAATCAATTCGCGATGGATAAAATCAAGTTCCTTCCTACATATTTTCTTGTTTGGGGTTACTGTAAAGAATGGATCGAAAATGCTAAAAATAAATTTGATGATATACCTCAGATACAGTGCTTACGAGCTAAAGGTAAAAAAAAGCAACACTACAACACTTGCTATGTGTCTTGCTACAGGCACAAGTAAGTGCAGTGCCATGTTTGGCGTTATTTGGATTAGAAATGCAAAAGATATTGTTAAATATAGCACTCCATTTGCACTGTCAAGTTTTCAGCATTAGGTGCAGAATTCCGTAAAGCTTTAAAGGTACAATATGTAGTTTTTTGGCTTTAAAAATAGCAAAAATCACTATATATATGTTATATATTTTTTTTAGTTGTGTACTTGCATTATCCCGACTGTTTCCAACAACTTTCAAACCAGGAGAAATTTGTAATTTAATTCGAAGACACGGACCATTTCTTTATTTCCGTTTTGTCGCCGTCAATGGCGTCATATCCGCGTTCTCCCTGGTTTCCGCTCGTACTGCCATAGTAACCAGAGCCCTCTGATAGTAACCAAGGCGACAGACGTGGACAACTGTGTAGTTCGTAATGTCTATCTGCACGCTGTTGTTGTTTTGTTCAAACATTATGGACCATGGCAAGCAGACTTTGGATAAAAAAGGAGAACTAAAATGAGAATCAATATCAGCGCTGTGTTTTCGAGATGCCTAGATCTCCTATAGACAGTATATAGTACTAAACCTATGCGCGTGAACTCGACAATCGACTACTGTGGACTTCGACCGAAAACAGGATGTAAACAGGTGAGCACATTTACATCAAACTAATCAATGTTAGGCTATATAGTTCAACAATGATAAAATGTTAGAATATGATCTGTATGTTATTCTAATGTTGATCTAGCTTACTGTTAGTCTCATACAGACAAACTAACACATAAATTTCAACACATTCAAATGCAGTTTAGTGTGATAGTGTAATGTTAGACCAAGTGAAACAGCGCTGCGTTACCTCACAAGTTTAATTTGTCTAATAAACTGACCTGTAAGTAATTCTGCACTTGCGTGTAGTTCGGTAGAATGAAATGTCCATATTCCTTTTATATCCACGGGACTCGCGTCGCGTGTGGAGCTGATAGCTGTCTCTTAGCAATCCCGACCTGCTTCATATCACAGTCATGATAAAAACATTAATGTATTTACTCATCCATAAACATTATTAGATCGGTCAGCTTGACGTTGACGACAAGATCCATAATTCTTAGCAAATGTTGCGTCATCAATCTACGCCTTTGTTATTGTAAGAGGTTAGCGACCCCTAGCGGCGAAAAAATGACATATTGTACGTTTAAATAGGCATTGGCATATTACTTCTAGTGATCCTAAATTATCAGGTATTTTTAAAGAAGTTCCGTTTCCAAGAAATTGGTTTTTGAATGTCAAAACAATCTCCGTGACTTGCTTGTTAAATCTGAAGTTCCTTCTCATGCAGTTAAACTTGACATTCTGACTCTTCCCCCAAATGAGAAATGAGAAGAATATCATCCATAACAGGTCTGTTTTGCTCTTTTTCAGTATTCAGGCTTGGGAACACGGTGAACTCTATCAGTGCAGCCAAGAGCACTCTTCATATTTCTGACCCTGTGCTGCGCTTTTGCCTGACTTTTGCCAGCCTCAGCCGTGGCTTGTACTTCATCTGTGACAACATACTCTGGGCCAGAAGTATCGGGCTAATACAAGATATCGACAAGGAGCGCTGGAGCTTGAACTCCACTCGCTTCTATTTCCTGTCCTTGGTCATGAATCTAACCAGAGACGTCTACGTGATCGTCCAACTTATGGCGCAGAAGTCTCGGGACAGACGCTACCAGCAAAAAGTGGACCAGCACCTCAATGAAAGCCCGGATGTGGCTTGTGTCATAGTGCCTCAGCTTGATGCGTTCCTCTTCCTTCTCCTCGAGAGCCTCAGAGGGCAGCCATCTGTGGCTCTCGATACACTTAAAAATGTGTGTGATCTTTTCATTCCACTTGACAAACTGGGCATTTACCAGACAAATCCAGGGGTGGTGGGCTTATGTGGGCTGGTTTCCTCACTGTTAGGCATACTGTCAGTCTTGAGGCCCAACCTCAGAATCAAGCCATGATTTAGGAAAATGAGGAAAATGCTTTAGAGTAACATCCAGAACGCCTTGAATAAGGATGCTTTCCTAACAAATGTTTTGATTACATTTTAGTGTTAAATTAGACTTCCATTAAGCTTTTGTGAAGGGATCAACATAATCATTGTATAAGGGAGATAGGAAAATAGAACATACCCATAATGCAGCAGTGCACCTGCAAAAAAATAATAAAAATAGCATCATTTAGATGAGATTTCACAGTGTGTGTTTGACCACATGCTGTGTACACTTTCATTAAATAGAGTGCCTTGCCGTATCTGTTGTTGTGTTATCATAGCAGCCCTAGTGAAATAATACACCTGTATATTAAGCACCGTTTAGTAGGCTACTTTTAACAGAGATTATATCACTTTGGTACTGATAATATTGAGATGATGTTTGGAGCTTGTGACATTTATTTTCCAGGCAAAAGCTGCTCTCTGTGGTGGCAGATGCACAGCTTTTTTTTCCTTAAAGAAATGTGCTTAACATTTAGTCTCTTTTATGTGGAGAACCATCTGTGACATTAGATCTATTCTACCTCATCCTGACAGATCCTAGACTTGTTTACATTTTATTTAAGATGTCAGACAGGGTTTTGTTATAGTTGTTATTTCCAATTTTGGATTATCATGACTTTTATTACGTTCTGATTCTGCATAATTGGTTGTCAGCACAAACTGCTCTAAGAACAAGCTGTGAACTTTAATAAAGGAATTTTTATGCACTGTTAAAAAGGTTTTGGTGTATGTTTTCTCACATCTGCCAAAAGAATATCGCAGCAGTTTTACCCCCACATTAGACACAATGGCAGGAGTAAAAACAAAATTCTAATGGCCACTAAACATCTCTTATGGATACAGAATATTTAAAGGGTTAGTTCACCCAAAAATGAAAATTCTGTCAGTAATTACTCACCCTCATGTTGTTCCAACCCCGTAAGACCTTCGTTCATCCTCGGAACATAAATTAAGATATTTTTGATGAAATCTGAGAGCTGATCACTCCTCCATAGGCTTCTAGGTGACCGAAACTTGCTGGCCCAGAAAAGTTATTAAAGAGATCGTTAATATAGTCCAAGTGACTACAGTGGCTCAATCTTAGGTTTATCAAGCGACGAGAATACTTTTTGTGCGCAAAAACAAACAAAAATAACGACTTTATTCCACTATTCATTTCCTTCTCTCTGGGCCTCTAGTTGGTTCACGTAGTGTTTTTGCGTCGCGCGTCTGTGTTACACGTCACCACGTAGGCTCACTATTGGCCGAAGCTGGTCATGTGTGTGATGCGTGTTGACGTGCAACACAGATGCGCTGCGCAAAAACACTACAAGGCCCAGAGAGAAGGAAATGAATAGTGGAATAAAGTCGTTATTTTTGTTTGTTTTTGCGCACAAAAAGTATTCTCGTCGCTTGATATACTTAAGATTAAGCCACTGTAGTCACTTGGACTATATTAACGATCTCTTTAATAACTTTTCTGGGCCAGCAAGTTTCGGTCACCTAGCAGTCTATCTATGGAGAAGTGATCAGCTCTCAGATTTAATCAAAAATATCTTAATTTGTGTTCCGAAGATGAACGAAGGTCTTACGCGGTTGGAACAACATGAGGGTGAGTAATTACTGACAAAATTTTCATTTTTGGGTGAACTAACCCTTTAAATATCTACATTAATTTGTAGTGATTTAGTTTTAAACTTTGTTGAAATCTTCACTAGATTTAAAGTCGCAACGTAACAGAAGTGGCATCAGATCTTTTCTTGCGTATTTTGACATGCATACTTTGCTCTATCCATCATTTGTGTATTGGATTGAGGAAGATTGGCTAAATTCGAGGGTTCATTTACATGACAAAAATATACTAAAAACGGAAAAGGATTTCCTTCACGTTTTCCTTTGTCAAAACAATCCCTTTTCACACGGATCCACGAAAATGACTAAAAATGCTGCATTCTGCTGTCAGGCCAGTAGTTGGCGATGTAACTTTGTAAAGAAAAACTACGCGCCCACAGACTGAATACAGGCATGTGCTTGAAATCACTTTTTCACAAATTTGCGTTTTTCTAGTTTACACAGAGATGACGAGATGATAACGGTATCATTTTAAAAAAAAACTTGTATTTTAAAAAACATTTTCAAAAGTTAGCATTTTCAGGCCCCCAAAATGCACAAGTTTTTAGTCAACCCGTGTAAATGGCCCCCAATCTTGCAGTCAACTGTAAGAAGTGGGCGGGATTTAAGCAGACAAAATGATTGGAGAAGTCCAGCGTAGCTCACCAGAGAAAGGTTAGTGGAAGATCAAGTTATGGTGCTGAAAAAAAAAGTGGGGGAAAAAATCCATTTCATGCCGAATTAAATGCCTTATCCATCCATATTCAGAACTGGAAATGAAAAAGTCGGTGGAAAACAGCATTAGTTAAACCAACTTTTCGGTAAAGTAAAATCTTTAGTAGATTAGGTAATTGCAATTTTTGTCCTCCAAAATAAGAGATCTTTTGACTGCTATTAAATGTGAAACAACAGTATTTACAGGGTTTAATTACCCAGTGATATCAGGTAAACTAATGTTATTTTCAGGGCTGCCAACTTTTGAGTTTAGCTTGGAGTGAGATTTTTTTTTGGGGGGGGGGGGGGGGGGATGTAATTGTGATTGTCAAAACATTTGGTAACTAAATAGAATTTTATGAAGTTTAGTGAAAACATGTTACAATGTTTACATTGTACAAATACTGGTAGGATACAGTTTTTATTATTGCTTGACAAAAATTTCAAGATTTCAATTCCATTCTTGTGACCTGATTCCGATTTTGATTCAATATTGACTAATTTGGATACATGTTTATTTTAAATTTTATTTAAAAAAAATAATCTCATCTAATGCTGTAAACATAGAGGGCCCAATCTGCTGGTATTATTAAAGGTTAAAAATAACAAATTAAATTAAATATAATGCAGTTTTTGTTATAATAACAATTATTTAATGACATATGTAAAAATATAATAAATAGGTAATATAGTGCTCAGCAAAATCTCCTCTCTAGCTATTTTTTTCTATTCAGTTAACATGCTATGGTCATTAAATGGCTCTCCTGAGGTAAATGTAACGTTATGTGACATAATTGTTCTCCTGCTGTTATATTGACCTCTTTCCGTGGTTGAAAAACACAAATTGGTCGATATTATGTATACTTTCGGTAAGTTGTACTGCATCTTTAAATAAAAAAGTAACAGATGATCGGTTCACGTGCACTTAAACTGAGGCGCTCAGCGATCTGTCACGTCACATTTACAAGCGCCAAACGTATTTTTGTCTGAATTTCGTAATAAAATTGACGAAATCTAAGAGCTGAGAATTAGTTTAATATTAAAATTAGGTTACCTCTTTGCTCCGCAAATTTTCTGTGCGTGAGAAAATGGATGTGTGGCGTGAGAGCGTGTGAAAAGTGTCAATTGTGTGAGTCTCACGCTCAATGCGTGAGAGTTGGCAGCCTGATACCCCTCTGTAGTGTGTAATATTTTGAATTCACTTTTATTTTTATATTTTCAGTTTTAGTGTTTCAACTTAAACATTTTATTTCAGTTAGCTGCCAAGACAATTTTAGTTTTTCATCCAGTATTTATATATTTTATTTCAGCTTTATTTCAATAAACAAAAATATTCGTATAGTTTTAGTTAACAATAGCAACACTGTGCTAAACACACAAAGCAGTGAAATTCAGAAGACATGTCCATAGAATTAAGTTAATGTGGTCCAGTTTATTTAAGGCATCTACATCAATACATGAAGTTGCCCCATGAAAGGATGAAACAAACTGTTAACAATATAAAGAGCAATGCTATTTTGGCATTTATTTATCTATCAGTTTTCCAGCCAGATAACAAATCAGGATCAAGGATTAGAGGAACTAACACTGTAGTGACATAAATAACAGATCAGCAGTCTCCACAAGAGAAATGTCAAAGCGCAAAAGTGACAAAAAATACTTCCATAATGTACATGAGGCTATGGGCAGGAACAGGAATGACACGGACATAGAAGGAACTTTGGAAAGACTCCGCTTCTACAACGTTTGGTGTCTGAGCCGGGCCGTTACGTAAAGTAGAAGACCAGTGAGATCCTCAGTTTGTGTTCATCAAGTCCTACATTCTGGGAAAACAGACATACTGTATACTTTCATTCACATAAAACATGACCCAAACAAAACAAAAAATGGATTCAGAGAAACACCTTCATGCTTTAAAGGGAAAGAACGCAGTGTTATTTCAAACTTCAAGAAATTAAACCAATAACGACATGTCAATAAAAAATACATTGAAGTTCCTGTAACATATCCAACAGATAAGGTCATGAATATGTTCTTTCATTAATCAATACATTTTTGTTAAAAAAAAGGATAAAAGGAATTAAATGTGCTTTAAAACATGATTGTTTCAGCTGTTTAGTGTCCAAATAATAATCGTAATAATAATGCTATCAACATCATTATTTTAAGGACACAGTGTGCTGTAGTGGTTTGAGCACTGGACCCTGGACACAAAAATCAGGAGAATATGATCACTTCTGAATGTTTATGGAAGCTCGTTTCTGCCACTGAATAAAAAATAAAAAAGGTAATTGTGACTCACAATTCAGACTTTTTTCTCTCGCAATTGCTAGTTTATATCCAACAATTCTGACTATATAACTTACAATTGTGATTTTATAACTCGCAATTGAGGGTTTATATTACACAATTCTGAGAAAAAAGGCAGAATTGCAAGATGTACCTTCATTTTTTTATTCTGTGATGGAAACCATCTTCCAATATATGACATATTTGATTTTCTTTTCTCGCATTTTGATGCGTCCAGGTTATCACCTTTCCTTTCATTACACAATTGGCTACAGGAATTCGAGATTAAATTTGGATCCCAGAGCTCATCATGTGGCTACACACACACAAAAGAGAAAGGTCTGGTCTAACTGAGAGTCTGACGTAGGTGCTTTCACACAGACGTTCATATGACGGATTGCACCCTCGTACTCTACACAGTTCGGTAGGATCACCCCAGAGCTGAGAAAATTCCAGGTTTCCCTTATTCTATCCAGTGATTAAACGCTCTATTATAGATGTCAAGATCTTACAAGTGTACAAATATACATTCAGTAAAATATCAAAATAGAAACTGTGCTTCGATAACAGACAGCGAACACGGATAAGATAATCATCTCTCATCGTCCGGGCTTTATGATTGTACCTTAAAAGCGGCCTGCAGCCTTGAAGGTCAGAGCTCAAAGATCAGGGCAACGGTTACACGTACGCTGCATTTGGGTGGGGGGAAAAACTATTTTGGCTTAGGTTGTGTCTCACGTCTAACCAAATTCCTCAACACTTTTTTTTTTTATTAAAATCAGAAACTTTAAAGGGCGTTAAGTCACTAGTCGGAGGTCTTGGCCTTTGTTTGATAGTTTGGACTTAGATCCTCAGCCTCCACACAGTTACCCACAGTTTGTGCGGAGGAAAGATGTGGAAATGCCTAGTCGTGTCCAAGGAGAGACACTTGGTCCTGGATTTTTCCACTGAGGAGTCTTTTGGTCCGTACGAGCAGACTGGGAAGGAGGAGAGTGGAATGGCTGGCACTAGGAGAGCGCTTGTGTGCGGTCATAGTCCAGAATCAGGCCTTTGATGTGAGATAGTTTCTGATGGAGATACTCGCAGCGTTTCTTTTCTTCCCGGTAGCCTGGAAACTTCTACAGGGACAGAGAAAATCATAAACGCGTTGAAAATCACTATCGATACTTTAGGGGCTTTCGCACTGGGTATCAAAAATGCACTACATATAATGTTCAGTTTTCATATAGACCCAGAATACAAAGGCAGAAACTGTCCAGTAATGTTATTAACTGAGAATAGTAAAATCTATTAAAAATAGTTTTCATTCTTTTAGAAAAGAATGAAAATTTTAAAAATACAAAACAAAATGAACATTTAAAAAGTTGCCTTGGCAGCTAACTGAAATAAAATAAGTTGGAAGTACTTATATTACTAAAACTAAAAAAAAAAACTAAAAAAAAAAATACATATAAAAATGACAAAAGCACAAAATAATAAAAGTAAATGAATATATATATAAGCTAATTAAAAATATGAATAAATACTATAAAATAAGTATGATAACACTGAAAAGTGAATGGGATTTTAAGAATTTATATTAGAATATTAAAACAAGGCTCATAGTTTAGTATATTTAAACCTAGCTCTAGTTTGGACAGTCCCTAACATATTCAGTTTATGGGAGTTCAACATAAAGTTCAACACAATCCAATTCTCTTACCTTCTTATACTTCCTATACTTCTCCATTATTTGATCTTCCATTACCTAGAATAATAAAAATCAAACATATTAATCTAAAATAACCTCTCACATCATGCATTATGTAACTGTTATATAAAGTTTGCCAAGGAATTATCTTGTAAAACACGGACACATGCTTCCACGAGTAACTTTTAAAACAGGGCATTAAAGTTGCATTAAAAATGGACAGTACTGTTCAAAAGTTTGGTAAGATTTTATTATGCTTTTGAAAGAGGTCTCATCATAATGTGCATTTATTGTTCGAAAATACAGCCAAACAGTAATATAGTAAAATATGAAATAACTGTTTTCTATGATAATATCATTTAAAATGTAATTTATTCCTGTGATGCAAAGCTACAGCATCATTACTCCAGTCTTCAGTGTCACATGATCCTTCAGAAATCATTCCAATATGCAAGTTTGAAGCTTAATAAATATTTCTTATTGTTATCAATGTTGGAAACGTGATAAAAAAAAAAAATTAATGACTGTCTAATGAACAGAAAATCAATTTTTGTATTATTGTCTTTACTGTTACTTTTGATCAATTCAATGCATCCTTGTTGAATTAAAGTATACATTTTTCTCAAAAAAAGAATAATAATACTGACACCAAACATTTGAACGGTAGTGTATATGATGTATTTTTCCATACCTTATACTCCTGTGTCCCAGGAGACAGTGTCTTTATCTTAGAGCCCAGCTGTACAAAGATCTCCGTGACTTTCCCTATGCGTTCATGAAGGTCTCTGTACTCGTCGTATTCCGCACAGAAATCCTCTTTGTACCTCTGTCGCTGCTCAGAGTCTGTAATAGTGTTGTATTTTCTGAAAAGAAAAGTTAAACTATTTTAACAGTGACAATAATTCAAGTCACTAGGTGAAACCAGTAGGTGGCACTACATATCAAAATAAATGAGTATTCTCATTCTTAAGGCGTTTGTCTGAAATGGTCAGTGCAATTCAAATCATTTCAAAGTAAAACGTGGTTGTTTTTTTTTAATTCTTCAATTTTAGTCAAGCACTATAGCTTTAAATGTGCAGCACTGTTCATTTTCGATTCCTTCATTCATTTACGATGAAAATCAACAGACATGCTCCACCTGTAAATAAATACAGAAGCACAAAGCAGTAAAATAAAGCTGAAATCTGGTCTTACTTACAATAAATAGTCAGGCAGCTCATCGGGCGAGGCACGGGTGACAGGTGTGTTGGGCCGTTCGTGGTCTGCACATTAACAGAGACAAGAATCATAAAAAGGTTTATATAATCTCACTACACAAACATATCAAAGCGCCATAGATATCATCCTGCCCGGGCTGATGGAGGCATTTATCAAATGTAGCGATAAGGGACGTGGAGGGCGGTCGATGCTGACAAGACGTCAGTTTTGGGCTCCGCGCATTTTACAGTGGTTCAGCCAGCTGTTAGCGAGTTAATAATCCACGCTAGCGCTAGGGAAGGGCACAGACAAGCAGTCACCTCACACACGCACACACATCTGTGCATTCACACACAAACATACAGGAACATTTCCTGAATTGCTTGGCATGTCTGAACCTGTTTTGCCATCATTTCACTTGAAATGAAAGCATCTTGCAGTGAGTTACTTCTGAGAGGAAGTACAGACAGGGTGTTTTGTTTTTCTTTTATGTAATTGGAGTTATGAAGCATCAAAACATCTACTAGGGAAATGCCCACTGAGAAACAATGACTCCATTGCCCTTATGGCAGTGCAAGTAAATATTGATCATGATCACCACAATCCCTGCTAATATCACTGCCTGGCATTGTACAATGTAACAAGCATTATCATAAACTTAGATGGAATTGAACGTCGAAGGTTGCATGTTATACAACAATGTTTTTTTGCAGATTCCAAAATCTCTTGGCCAATTAACAGAAGAGCTTAAAAAAGTTGTTAAATAATATATAATAATGATAATACATAAGATTTATTATTTTAAATGATTAAATTCATTTTAAAATAATATTTATTTTAAAGAATAAATGTCAATAAAATCAAAGATAGAAGAATATGAAAACCCGTCCTGTGTGCTGTGTTGTGTAAATGTATTATGGGCTATAATTATTGATAATTATTTAACTTTCCAAGTTATACACACAAAAGTGTGGAGATGGTATGATTTTTTTTTTTAATGCTTTTGAAAGAATTCTCTTATGCTCTACAAAACTGCATTAATTTCATAAAAAGTAAAACAAAAAAACTGATATAGTAGTATGATTTAAAATAACACTTCTATATTTGTAAACATTTTAAAATATAATTTATTCCTGTGATGCAAAGCTGTATTTTCAGCATCATTCAAGTCCATCAGAAATCATTCTAATATGCTGATTTGATGCTCAATTTCTTATTATTATCCATATTGATTTTTTTTTTTTTTTTTAGGATTATTTGATAAATAGAAAGTTAGAAAGAACAGCATTTATTTATTTAAATGATTTCTGTCACTTTTGACCAATTTAGTGTATTTTTAATATAAAAAATATATATTTTTTAAATCTTACAGACCCCTAATCTTTTAGTGTAGTGTATATAGTACTTTCTCTGCAAATAATAAATCATCCACCAATATATTGCAATATATTTAAGCCTTTTAAACCCACCATTAATATTTTCTTGGTTCTGTTTGAGGTCGGGACTGGTCTCGGCCCACGCAGGTTTTAAGCGTTCCCTCTCCTTTTCTTTATGCTTCTTGGACTTCTTCTTTTTGTGCTGGCCGTTCGCTAGCTGCTGGTCAGTGCGGATTTCTGGTTCAGTTCTTGTGTGTTTGGGGCTGCTGGGAGGCTGATGTGCTGGTTCTGGCTGTTCTGGTTTGGGCAAGCTGTTGGACTCGCTGAGCTTGTGCCGCTGGTAAAGACCATCTGGGCTCTGCTGGGCTGTACTGGTCCCCCTTTGCAAACTTGTGTTTCCATGAGCGGAGGAGCTACGGCCCATGGAGGAGCTGAGATGTCCGTTGGAAGGAGATTGCAAGGGCATGTTCTGGTCTAATAAACGTTGCTTTTTCGGCGTCTGACTTTCTAGATGGTCGGAAGGCACTGGGCGTTTCTGGGAGTAAAAAAAGAAGGAGACTTTCACAAAGTTTGCAGATGGAAAACAGCATGACGACTAGCAATAGTGTGGACCAGCAGCTTAATTGGCTCTTGCAAACAGCAGTGACTGAAGCGCCTCCAGCATCTCCATAAATAAAGAGCAGACGGCGCCAAGCACGATCTTCACAAGAAAACAAAAAAAAAGAAAAAGGCTCCTCTCACTCATCGCAGGTAAATCAATCACATATTCAACGACAAACCGGTGCACATAAGAACCTGCTAGTCCATTTCAGAGATTATACAACATGCAAAAGCTTTAAAATGAGAGCGACTGGGGGAAAAAAGTAGCACTTCTTTTTATAGGTGCATATTTACCATGGAGAGATTCTTGACAGGGCTGAGTTGGGATGGAGAATTCCCTGAGGTTTTGTGGAATGAATGGCTGGACTGGAAGCTTTTCAACTGGCTACTGCTGCTGCTGCTGCTGAGAGGCTGGAGTTTTCTGGAATATCAGAAAGTGAGACGCTGTCAAAATGTCATTCTTTGCATGCTTGCCATCAGGAAACCTTTGCTAATTAAATTCTGAAACAAATCCGTGAAACGTCCCAAGTTGAGATAAACTTCCTTGTTCCAGAAAGCTATAAAAAGGTGCAGTTATGCTTACTGAAGGACCTAAACATTTAAAGCTCAGGATCAAGGTCTAGGATTTGCTCGGGTGTTAATCAGGTTGGGTCATTCCTGAGCGGAGTGTAAAAACACTAATACTGCTGTACAGCGTTCGGACGGTCAGAGCGCCCTGTTAGTCTAGCTTAGCATTTCCGGGTAACTGATAACATCTGCAGTGAGACTGGCAAAAGCCTCGATAATGTCCAGTGACGAGAACAATGGTGCCAGAGACATTCCTACTCTGCTGGAACTTTCCTCTGGCAATCTGCTTCCTACAGCTCCTTCCTCTTATAGAGCTGCCTTTTCATCACACGGAGGATCGTTCCTCATAAGCGCCCTGACAAACCTACTGTGGAATATATGGTCAAATATAAATCAAAAATACGTTTTACTTATAAATAATATTAAACTAATAAATAAAATGTAAAAAGATAGTAAAACAAAAGCCAAAAGGTTCAAAAGTTCAAAAGGTTTGAGGTCACTAAGGTTGCATTAAATTGGTCAAAAGACTTACATTGTTACAAAAGTTCTATTTTAAATAAATGCTGTTCTTTTGAAACTATTTATCAAAACATCCTTTAA
Source organism: Squalius cephalus (assembly GCF_949319135.1). Taxonomy (NCBI): domain Eukaryota; kingdom Metazoa; phylum Chordata; class Actinopteri; order Cypriniformes; family Leuciscidae; genus Squalius; species Squalius cephalus. The sequence goes on along the minus strand of NC_137127.1, from coordinate 7,151,652 downwards.
GATTTCAACAAAAAAAACTTTTCAACATTGATAATAAGAAATGTTTCTTAAGCACCAAATCAGAATGATTTCTGAAGGATCATGTGACCCTGAATGCTGAAAATTCAGCTTTGCATCACAGGAATAAATTACAGTTTAAAATATATTAAATTATAACATATATTAAAATTTCACAGTTCTACTTCAAATAATATGCAATCTTGGTGAGCATAAGAGACCTCTTTCAAAAACATGCTGACCACAAACTTAGCACGTTTCAGCAAACACACCATGTTGTGCAAGGACTATTGCAAGAGCATCTTGAGCTGTCCCATTACGACCCTTTGACTGGCAGAGCGCATGAAAATCGAGAGGCAGAGGTGAAGGCAGAGGAGAAACTGAAGTACACAGTCAGTTAGGCGGAGTGTTGAAAACCTCCCAAAAACACGGCTGCCAAGCTCGTATTTGGCAGGATGGCTGTCGTTTATTCCCCTATTGTTCCGGGACTGAATGTGGCTGCACAGAAGCTTTCAGCATAATTCCACTCAACAGCACAGTGAATCGCATGGCTTCCTGCTCAGACAGGCCTATTAACCACATCATCTGTGCTAAAACGCATACTTAATAGGGCCTCCAAAACACATCATCTCGGCAGACTGCGGGGGCACGGCCTGGATGACAATACTGTACTGAACGTCAACAGCACTTCTTCGTCAAAGAAAGTTGGGAAATTATACTGTTATGAAAGCTTAACATGTTTCAAAGTAGGGTTGTTATCCTCACCTAAAACTATTAAATCCATTTCTGTTAATTGAAATAAAGCTGAAATAAAACAAAATGTAAATATTAGATAAGAAACTTAAACTAAACTAAATTTAGTTTGCGACACTCCCATAGACTTCAAAAGGGAATTGAGGAATGTGGAAGTAATGCGTGTCGTGGAACAACAAATAGTTCCAGCATTGAACCCTATTCATTTCAGTGTTTCTCAAGCACAAGTTGATGAAATTACTGTATTTTGTTTTACATTTTATTTTGAAGTAAAAAGATAAAGTTAGACCCTTGGGATAAGATGTAATTTTACATTTTGTTCTATAACTAAATAAGAAAATGTTTCTATTTATTTCCTATAATAACTTATTGGCTGATATCATCATGCACATGCTAAACATATCTAAATATGCTAAAAATTTTAAAGTAAATGCACTTTCTTAAAGGTGCATTGCGCAAGTCTCTGAGTTTTTGCAGAACTATGCCCCCTCTGGCGACAAGCGAAACTGCAACCAGAGGTGTGCACGCTCATGGACCACACGCATGTGTCTTTGTCTTACGTGGAGTTTGCGTTGGGGTTTGGAATGGACTACAAGCTGGTCTCTTTGAATCCATCTTCTACTTTTGTCGCTCGAGTTGTCTTCGCTGATACGGAGAATGGGGGCAAATACACAAACCTGCCAGACATAGCCAGGTGATTGTGAACACGCATGACGTCACGCCCAGTCTCAAATTCCGTCCCGAATCCCTCTTATTTATTTTACTGTACAGGATTATAGAGGCAATCGCAGTGATCAGAGAAGGGCTCATTCAGCCCATCAGGCAATTGTTTAAGCATGTATGGGTTAGAAAAACGGGTATTTTTAACATGAAATGTTGCGCAATGCACCTTTAAGTTGGGCATCTTCTCCCATGTTACCCTACTATCAAAACAATGTAGCTGAACACTTACATTTACATTTATGCATTTGGCAGACGTTTTTATCCAAAGCGACTTACATTGCATTTCAAGCTACACATTTACATTCTTATCAGTTCTTGCTTTCCCTGGGAATCGAACCCATGACCTTGGCGTTGCAAGCGCCAACGCTCTACTAAGTTTCTCTACTAATTCTAATTTCGTACTGTAATGTAAGCATGGATCATGTAATATACACAGCACTGGATTCTTAAAATTAGAGAATCCAGTCATTCTTGATTTGTAAAAACAGTTTTCAAAAGAAAACGTATAATTCTATACCTCTAGTTAGTGTTTTTAGGTCATTGTTTTAGTCATGAGTGACAAAGTGCGTTTGTTGCGCGGAAACTTTGCTAGTGTGCTAATGTAAGAATGGCCTGATTTGTGACATGAATTAAGTGTTATAGTTTAAGAGCATTCTGAATGTGAAATTAAATGCTGTGCCAAGCTGAAAGTTGGTAAGAAGAACTGTGTGAAGAGTTGAGTAATGTATTGAGAATGTATAAAGTATTGAAAAATGTGTCCAAACAGTTGTGGGAGTATGCAAGACAAAAAAAGGTTGGAAGTAGAGTAAAGAAAAGCAAAGATATAGTAAGTTAAAGTATGGTAGATTAGGGTCTCACTCACTAAAACGGCAATAAATATTTACAAAAAGATAAATGTTGTAAGAACTGAGAAAATGTACCTCGCCAACACCCTTTGAATGAGTTGGCGCTCTTCCTCCACATAGCCGGGCCAGTCCTTTCGCACATGTCTGTAGAAATCATCCTTTAGAGTAAAGCTGTGATCTTTGGGATTGAGTTTAGCCACCTGAAAGGAAATATACAATAGAGTTATTCTCCTAATCAGAAACTGCCCTCTGTTCCCAAATGCACTTAAGTAAACAATATTTCAAGAGTGACTTGAACCATCAAGCTTTCCTTCAGTCAGCATCTTTTTGAAGAAACATGACACTTCAGAATTTTTTACGAGAAAGAATAATAACATACGATAGGCCTTTTAAGGACATTCTTAAATACATCCAGAGGAGACTAATTCAATTCAGACCTCGTAAATGTAAAACAGAAAGCATAAATGTATTGCAGCACAGGACGTTCTGTAGAGCACTTCTACAAATGGGATATGAAGCCAGCTCAACCCTCTGTCAAAACATGATCCATTCTCGAAATATCATTAAGGCAGCAGGCTGATTGCTACCGCAAGCGCCGCAACCTCCCCTTGTTGACTGTGCAGGAACTCCTGAAAATAAACCCAGCAGGAAACATTCAGCAAATAAACCTACTGACAAAATCAGCCACGGCCATCTCGCCTACCCAAATGCAATAGGGAAGCAGCTCTGGACATAAACTAGATTATCTGTACAAGCTGAGTACTGAACTGTGTTTTCTGAAGTAGGATTGATGGGAGAGATAAAAAAAAAAAAAATTGGCACTGATGCAGAATGTCACACTGACAAAGAATTTTAATTAACAACATATCACACAGGCTCCAGACTATAACTAAAACGGTCACGAAAGGGACAAAAATAAAAACGTGGAACAATTTCAAATCTAGCCTCCGTGAGCTACAGTCGGGAAAACTTTGTGCGCATTCATACGCAGATGGTCAGATATCATCTTGAGGGGTGGCCTTGGTTAATTACATTTCCAGTAAGTGTTTCCTGCATGCAATAACGAACAGTGCAATTCATGATTTTTCGATTTGTGAAGAAATGACTCTTATGAACTGGTTCTTTTTATTGAGTCAAGTCAAAATTATTCAGCAAACAATCTTGAACAAGTGAACGGTTTCAATCAAATCACCAAATCAGAATATTAGAATGATTTCTGAAGGATCATGTGACAATGAAGACTGGAGTAATGATGCTGAAAATTCTGCTTTGCCAAAAAATTAATAAATAACATTTAAAATATATTAAAATAGAAAATAAAGCAGTAAGTCCAGCGAAGCCGTGATTTACAGTGAATTTAGAACAGCTAAGGGACGTAGTTAGGCATCACACGGAGCGGAGTAACCGTTATAAAACGGTTATTCCACAAAAATATTCCTTTTAATATTTATTTTATTCATAAAATAAACACCAGAAACAAAAATTTAACGTTACAACACATTTATTCCTCCGCCAAGCAATGTAGTTCCAAAGAGGTTGCCAAGCAACACATCACAGTGCACAGTAATACTAATGTAATGCGGTCACAGGTGTGTGTTTGTTGAGTAATTTACAACGGCTTCGAACGTGGCTCAACCAATCAGAATCAAGGACCGGAAATATCCGTTTTATAACAGTCATTTTAAACCGTAATAATATTTCACAATACAGTTTTTACTGTATTTTTGATTGAGTAAATGCAATCTTGGTGAGCATAAGAGACTTTTCAAAAAACCCTTACTTTTGAAATGTAATGTAAATTAATGAAATGTAATTTAAGCAGAAATATTCTTTTAAAACAGTGATATTTATATATGGCACAAGTACAATCACTAGAGTGAGAGCATCAAATTGAAACTAATTCATACTAAAAAGCACAGTAATACGAAAACATATTTTTCCATTTATGTATATTATAAATATTGCAGTGCACTTGTGTTTTACCTCATCCAGCACAGCGCTCAAGTCGGCCTTGTCTTTGGGGCTGGCTTTCTCCCTCTCCAGCCAGAGCAGTAGTTCTGGCTTGCTGTAGGGCTTTAAGGCCAGAATGTGAATGACACGTTCCTTCAAGGGCCTATGGGCCACCAAGCTGGGTGCACCACTCCTCTTGTTGCTGGGTGAATGTCTATTAATGTTGTCAGAGCTTGTAGGCAGGCCTTGTTTCTTCTTAATCACAGGTTTATCTGAGGGAAGAACAAAAAACGGTAACACTTTATTTTATTTTACTTACCATAGTAAATTATGCATAATTACATGCAACTAATCCTCAACCAAACCCTAATCCTACCCTAACCCTATAGTAAGACTATGTAGTTGCTTAATATTACTCAGAACTTAAATATATAATTACACTTGTAACAATGACACCTTAAAATAAAGTGTAACCCAAAAAAAAAAAAAAAACACACCAAGAGGACACTAATGTTTTTCAATGCTATTACTTAGTCTGTAAAACAAACTACAGTCTATGTACCTTATGTTCGGTGCTGGGTAAGAACTTTAATTATGGAAACTAGACTTAAGGCTGCACGATATATGACATTTATAGAAATATCGCAAATGTACATATCGCGATATGCATATTGCAATGGCTCATGATAACTGAATGGTTTTAAAACTTCAAAAGATTACGAGAAGTCTAAGTTTTAGGCCGATGCAGACAGCAGAGAACAGACTAGACATGACGGTTACATACATGTGACATGCTTAATGTTATTAGGCGCCATAAGCAAAGTATTCAAGCGCACAGGAAGCCGCCTCTCAGACAGCGTGTAATCTGATTTCAGTTCTCTTCCGCAGCTTATATGGCCAAATACACACAAATTTATCTCAAAATGCCCACCTAGGTGACTATTCACATAATCACAGTCAGTTATATCTTAAGTGGAGAAAACAGTTGAGAAAGAAAACACGCATGTAACTATATATATTGGATCCGTGCAGCTCTTAAAGTGACAGAAGCCTAATAAACCCGCTTCCGTTTGTATGCTTAATGTTAATCAAACAACATTAAAGAAAATCACTACCTGGTCCTGATGGAATTACTTTTGTAGCTTTGATAAGAATCATATCAAGAATAAGAATTTGATGATTAAATTTCTTAATTAAATGACACTTACTTTTTATGTAATGCTAAGTTAAAACACTGCCCCTCATTTTAAGAAGTTGTAGGGATGCTTTCTTCTCAAAAAAATAATGTGAAACATGTATGCTGGTCATTTCATTTTCAGTTTTCAAATATATTTATATATAATTTACATTTATTTTACACACTTAAAGCATTACCGCATCACATATCAAGCATCGCATTATTTAACGAGTTATCACATATTGCATTTTTCTTCAATATCGTCCAGCCCTAAGTGGAATATATTTTCTTTCTCTTTGTATTTTTTACATCAATATAGTACAAGACTTTCCTGGTGAAACCTATGTGTAAACAAGTTAGGTCAAAAGTAATCTAAAAGTAATCTAAAAGTAGTCCGTTTACATTACCTAAAAGTGCAATAAATAATGTTACTAACTATCATTTTTTTCATGTAATTTGCAATCAGTAGTGGACTACAATTTGTAAGTAATGCTTATATTATTACTTAATGCATTTAAAACAAGCTCAGAATCTAAGACTTACAAAAGTGACATAAAACGGGCTGAGAGATTATTTCTTAACCCGACTGCCTCTTTAGCACTGAAAATAAACCGAGAGCTCTGCAAATAGCACAGAACTTCTGGGGCCACTCAAATCCCAAAGCTCTCGTTACGCAAAACAAAACCGAGCCGCCCTGAGGTGAAATTAGACACACACACATAACGGAGAAGGAGTGAGCGGCGGCGCCGTGACAAATGACTGTCGCACATACAGTAGTGTAAACAGCAAGCGTTGGACCACTTTAGGAAATACAGCTTTGAGTAAACATTACGGCCCCCGTAGCACTCGTATGACCCATTCTCCTGATGTGCACTCTGAATCAGGCGGGCCGTAGAGTGTGAAAGAGAGCCGACGGTAAACGTTGCTCTCTCCAGCGCAAATATCTAAGCTGTGGAAACGGAAGCACCTAAAATAGAGCCGTTTTTTCTGCTTTCCATCTTCCCACCAGTGTGCTAATTCACCTGGAGCCAGCAGGACACAGGAGTGCTAATAGATATCAAGCATACCTAATCTTATTAGAAGTTTAAGCTGTACTTTGAAGGTTGCAATAGGACAAAGTGAAGCATAAGCTGTTCATACAGTGACTGCTATGCTTCTGTGCGCATCCAGTTTTACATAACGTTCGTGCGTCCATTTATACTGCTTTAGGGCTTTATTATCGCCGCAGAAACGATTAGCGGTTGTCTTGCGAGTTAAAATCAGAATGGACTGGGTTGAATCAAATTCATTTTACGTTAATTCATTTTAAGCAATCCTCACATTAACGTGAAGGGAAAATGAACTGTCTGTTATCATTTATTCACCCTCATGTTGTTACAAACCTGTATGACTTTCTTGCTTCTTTGGAGCACAAAATTAAATATTTTGAAGAATGTTGGTAGCTATTCAGTTTTGGTGACTACTGACTTCCATTGACATTTCTCAAATTTTTCTTTTGTGTTCTGCAGAAGAAAAAGTCATACAGGTTTGGTAACAAGAAGTTAAGGTGGTGAAAAAATGATGACAGAATTAAACAAAATTTGGTCAAAAAATCTCTTTAAGCCTTCAAAACGAACTCAATATTACACTCTAACCCTATAGTAAGTACACGTGATTAAATTACTCAGTACTTAAATGTATCATTTCACTGTAATACAGACACCTTATTATAAAGTGCAACCAATTTTTTTCTGCTATCGCACATGCTGGCACATTTCATTATACTTAAAAGAGCTGTTTTCACATTTCAACAGTTGTATTAACTACATGATGTATTGGGATAACCATGGAGCTGAGAGAACAATGACTCTATTTATGAGGAATGTTTGACTGTTACAGAGTCCAACATGCTGACAAACAAGAGAGAGAAAAAACACAAAGTACTGAATTCCTCTTGACGCCTAAACATGTTTTTTGGTAATACTGTATGAACTGTAGACAGATGTCACAAAACTCCAACATCAGACAATCAAATCTAGCCTTACAGGCAATCTCATCAAATCAAATTGTTTTGCCTCACAAAGCCCAGTATTCACTTGTTTAATCATGCCTGCATGCTCAAATATGCCACAACAGTGAAACATAGATAAAGGTGCTTATAGTAAATGCTACAGTGTATAGCTAGTTTGGCAGATATTATCAGCAGATATTTGACATTGGCCGAAAAAGACTTTTATTTTGACAGCGCTGAGAACCATTTGAAACCCTGCTCTTTAAGATATCAGCATTGGCCTTCAAAAAAATCCATATCGGTTTACCACTAATGACAACTGTACTCGTCCTGATCGCTTAATGAATGAGAACTCACATCATCAAACAGCAAGTACATACTAAATGTTTGATGATGTTCTTCTGCACGCTTCACACCAGCATCCAAAATCAGAGCAACCTTAATACCTCTGCTCTTTATAATTAAACATCCACTGAAATACCTGCCATACATTTGAAAGCATCTGCCAACTATGAGAACTATGATGGCAAAGCAGTCTTCAGAAGATACAGTAAGTGTACCATTACTTTACCACAGAAATACAGTGCGTCGCCGCAAGAGGTTTCTGCGCTCGACTACAGAGATGGGAAAAAAAGTTGGAGGCCGTTTTATTTTCGTTTCAGCCAAACAAAAGTATCTGCCAGGCACTAAATTGTACAAGGACATGGCTCCATTTCCACCGCCATATGCATTTGGAGCTGGTTAAAAATATGCATGGCGACAGTATTGCTTTTTGTCTGTGGTGGAATAAAAAGCCAAAGCAAATACTATAAACTCAGTCGCAATATGAATGAACCAAACACACCTATTATTTGAAATCTGAATGGTGCAACATCAAATCATCCCACTTTGGTCCTCCTATAATGTCCGTCCCTGAATTATATCCTCAGCAAGCAGTGCAGCCCAAATGTGTTTACATTACAAGGGAAATTGAGACACATACTGACAAAAAAAAAAACAGATTCTGCAGGGCTTTGTCTGGAAGGGTGCAATTTGCATTTCACAGTGAACGCGATTCAGTGCTTTTAATTGCCTTGAATCAAACATACTTTATTTTCTCCAACCACTCCATCACGCATCCACCTTTTTTAGATACGAGAGGCCAGAACGACACGTGTCCTTCTCTCTAGTCGTCGCTTGGGGAATTGCAGACTTTGCTTCAGAGAGAGACCCCATGTATAATTCAGTATTTCTGCAGATGAAAACCTAATTGATCCCCAGCCATGGTAATTAAAAGCCTGGGCTAAACTTCATCCACCCAGCTTGAGACTTGTTAGTGCATACTTCTGGCAGTCTCAATCAGATTAATGGAACAGGTCTGTGGCTTCATGCCTGTGTCATCTGCAGATAAACGCTTGAGAAGGAGGTATTGGGGGAGGGGAAACACATCTTACACGCCTCGACTGATACACAACCATCCCCTGATCAAAAACTCTCTGGTCATATGAACATAATTAACGATACTACTAGGGTAGGATTACTTGCTTTTGGATGAAATAAATGTGTTATTTGATTTGATTTATATGAGAGATGATTATGTTTGAATATGGAGTGGTCCTTTGTGTGTGTGTATGAGCTGGATTCTTACTTGGACGTGTGGATCCAGGTTTGATCTCAATGGCTGAGCGACTCAAGATGTCTTTTTCCACTTGAGACATGCGCTCGCGGGTCATCTGGTAGGAATCGTCGGTGGCACACACCGTAATTTTGTCCTGAATACTGCCCTGACCTTCCAGATGATCCCTGCCATCTCTAAAAGGAAATACACAGTGAGTTAAATTATCAAGCTGGAAAATATACATTTGCTGAAATTCCAGGGATTTAATTACAGTCTTTGAATGATCAAAATGATTGAAATTACAAACAATTAATGGATGTTTCTTACTATATGTCATGTTTTTTTAATAATATTTATGAATTTATGCATGTCATGGAGACGTGGCTATAGAGCTTGTTTGAGGAAAAATTATATAAATATTAAATGTATTTATTTATTAATTTCTAGTAAACTTATGAGTTATATTAAAATTCTTATTTCTGAATACATACACATTGTTTTATAAATTATATATATATTTATTAAAATATTTGACACACATATATATATATATATACACACATGCACATTTACATATACACACACAAACACACTTTTCAGGATTCTTTAATACATAGAGTAAAAAAAACAGCATTTATATGTTGCTAAAAATAGGTATTTTAAAAAGTTATATTTATAGCAGGGGCTACTGATAATCTGCAAGAAAAAAATTTGTTGTTGAAGCATACCATTAAATAATTTTTTTTTAAGTACATATATTTTTGTAAGTAATTAAAAAATACTTGCAAATGGCATGCAAGTCAACTTCTGATTTGGAAGGTTTGTTTGTGTAATAACGTAAACAGCATTGTGAATAAAAAGCTGAATCAAAATCAGTGTAAAAATTTCACCGAAATTTCCTTAAAAGCTCAGAGCATCAACCTGCTATGAGAAGACTGACATGTTTAATTCCTCTCTCCGCATTTGTAAGTTTTACAGCTGCTCCCTTTGTCCACAAAGCAGCCGGAAAGTCAGTGACTAATTTATGACTAATGGTCTTAACCGGTTTTTGTGGAATTGCTTTGCATCCTCTTTCCCACAAACCTATGAAATGCTATTCTTCAGCGAGACAAGTGGAGTATTGTGAGACTACAAGTCTCCTTTGAGCGGACAGCGAACAGATCAGTGCCACCCCGATCAAGAGCAGCAACTTCACAACCGACCGTGACGCCAAATACTGTAATGGAACTAGGGTTCAAAGTTCAAAGTAAATGTTGATCCTAACAAACAACCACCAACACTCAATGCTCAGATTTATTCAAGACACACAGTAACTAATGGCAGTAATAGGAGTATACATTACTACTTTTATTATTGCATTAAGTAATTAAGAAGAGTTAAGAGTTTGTGAATATCAGTGAATAATAACTCAAATTTCATTCTTTCCCCATAAGTCCTATTGTATTTGTATTGTATGAATTATTTATTAAATAATCCATTCATTATTTATGGTGCTTTTTCCCCTTCTCTTTTTGGAGCTTGACAGTTCCCGGTCAGTATGAACTGTCACTATGTGCTCCACTGAGAAAATAACAGCATGTTATTTGTATACTGTTTTACAGGGGTCATGACATGGACTTTTCTTTTAATATGTTCCTTGTGGTTCACTTATGTTAATAAAGTTTTTTGCACACACACACACACACACAAAAAAAAAATACAGATTTGGAAAAATCACTTTTAAGGCTCAATCACCGTTCTGATTGACTGACGACGTCATTGCATAAGAAACACCTTCAACCCCCACTCGCTATTGCACACGAGTAAGTGTTTTGAAAACATTATCCATATAAAACCATAATTTACAGACAAAGCATTATGAAATCATTTACTTGCAGTGTGTGATGCAGCTTCTGTCAGATTAAATACAGTTAACTGCTTCATCTTTCAACAAAAGATTCTTCGAGAACTCGACTGTCTCGTTTACAAAACAAAATGCTCCGAACAAACATATAATCCTCCGAAACGCTCCGGGACGCCATTAAAATAAACCACCCACTTTTTTCCAATGCTGGGATTCTTCTGAATCTGTACAGAGACGCAAATGAGCTGTTTAAACTGGATGCATTAAAGAGAAAAAAATGTCACCCTTTCATTTGTCCTGTCAACAGACTCAAATACATGGAGTACATCAGAATCTGAACGCACATCTGTATACTGTATCAGTGTAGACAGTGTCAGTGATTATAATGAGTTCTATATGTTTTTGACGTGACGCTCACATCCAGTGTAGCAAGTGTCAGCCGCTAAGAGACTGAATGCCAGTGGGCGGAGCCTATAGTGCGATGATGTATAATTATTCACAGATCCCGCAATATCAAAACGAGCTGTTTTTGGAGCTTTATTAAATAAATGCTTTGTTGAGAAATTGAATGTTTTACTGGTACGAAGACTTCTTATATCTCATAATATCAAAACAAATTAGATTTCTCAGGTCATGACCCCTTTAATATTATATTATACGTTTGAACTTTTGTTTGTGAAGTGTTTTCCCTCATTTGATTAAGTTTTACATCAGTGTCTTACCCAGAAACATACTGGTGAATACAGTCAAAGCTGGCCTGAGGTTTGTCTTTACTGTCACTGGACAGATAGAAGGAGAAGACGCGGAAAGCATCAGGAGAATCCGAGGAAGCAGGAATCTTGATATACTGTTAGATGAAAAGAAAAACAAAGACATTTCAGACCTGTGTCAATAACGTTTAATTCAATTCCAAATATACATTTATTAAAAGGTATCCCTAAATCATGCCCCTTATATACATGCACACAAACAGTGTGATTATGTGAAATGGATATTTTTTCATACCCCCATGCTTCAGAATGCCTATTTTAAAGGAACACTCCACCGTTTTTTCGTATTAAACTATGTTATTCCCTTAACTGAGACGAGTTGATACATACCTCTCGCGTCTCAGTGCGTGCACTTAATCGCTCTGGCGCGCGGTGACACTTTGATAGCACTTAGCTTAGCCCAGTTCATTCAATGGTACCAAACAGAGATGAAGTTAGAAGCAACCAAACACCTCCACATTTTCCCTATTTAAATACAGTTACACGAGTAGTTACACGACCAAGTATGGTGACACAAAATAAAACGTGGCGCTTTTCTAAGCGGGTTAAAAAGGATAACTATAATGTATGGCAGAATAGCACTTTTGGGAGTACTTCGACTCGGCGCAGTAAAAAGTCACGCCTGAAAAATCCTCTCCCCCTCTCCCTCTCACTGTCATTAGAAGTAGAACCAACGTGACTTTTTACTGCGCCAAGTCGAACTACTCCCAAAAGTGCTATTCCGCCATACATTATAGTTATCCTTTTACTTCATATAACTTCATCTCTGTTTGGTACCATTGAATGAACTGGGCTAAGCTAAGTGCTATCAAAGTGTCACCGTGCGCCAGAGCGATTGAGTGCACGCACTGAGACGCGAGAGGTATGCATCAACTCGTCTCAGTTAAGGGAATAACATAGTTTAATATGAAAAAACGGTGGAGTGTTCCTTTAAGCAATGGAAATACCCTTCCAGAACAGATAATGCCAAGAAGATTTAACTTTCATTATATTGTACATACATGCATAAAAAAAAAAAAAAAAAAAGGAATTCCTTGCCTTTCCAAACACACTGGCTTTTGTTTAATCGAGAAAAGCTCTAGCTCAATGCACTTAATAAAAACAAAGCTTTTTGGAAAAAACATCTTTCATTCAATAAACCAATCAAATGAGCTCCTCTTACGACTCACCAAAACACAGTATTCAACTTGTACATAAAACGTTGCATGTCCTCATTAAGCAGTTAAGATATTACAGTACTTTCATAGAGAAGGTAGGCCTACTTTCTGTACCAAAACCTATTTCATGGCGGGATGATTTGTCTTTGGCTATTTCTGCAAAAAAAAAAAAAAAAAAACTCATTTGCTAATTATATGAGCTTAACGTGGGTTTGTAACAAGCGTCCTACTGCACAACACACAGTCGCTAAACATGGTTATAGTAAAAACTTAGTAGAAACTTTGCATGTTTCCTACATCTCTGCAAACACACTGACTGCATACAGTCAAAAAAACTAATTGCATAGAGCACCTTGAATGCAAGACAGTTTTTCATATGTTCTTGTTTTGTAATGAACATGTTTTTTTCTTTTCTTCTTTTTTAAGGCATGAATAAGCAAATGAGCCAAAGAAACCTTTATATTTTTCAACAGAGTATGTGCTATTTGCTCAGCTTTAATAAATGGTAGGATGCCAAAAATGGCGAACGCAAACAGAGCTAAAAATAAACTTCAAGACAGGCAATCTACGTAAACTATTGTCTATTTATCAATGCAGCATTATTAGTTATAATTGGAAAAAGGTATTTTCTTTTCTAGTTGTCAACAGTAAGCTACAACCTCTTCAGTGCTACAAAACCTTTCAGCAAAACTGTGCTTTGATAGGTTCTGACTTATTCATGCCAGATCGACTGCAGCTCTGAGTTTGTGTTCTGAGGCAACGCAAGGGTCACGGCTCAGTAACTGAGTCAGTTACATAATACTCACAGTCATCTGAGGGCGACCAAAACAAATGCAGCCCTGAACAAGTAACATCGGCAGCGTGACCTCACTAGTACCTGTTTAAAGTCCTGTGAAAAGGAATCAATAAGATTCTGGCCAACTCTACATGCACAAAGCCAAAGCAGTGCTTCAAGACTGCCAAACACATGGTGAGGGAACGCTGTGAGCGACACACAGAGTCTGAGCAAAAGCGGTTCGTACAATCGACCTCGCGGCACTCAACTCATCCGGCGGCTTCTATACTATATAACTTAAGGCTTTAGGCAGGCTATTTCTGATATTAAAAGACAAGCCGTATTCTTCGGGGAGGCCTAGAAACCTACTTTCACTAATACAGAAAGGCAATTCAAAATACAAACTCATTAAGTAACAGGTATTGCGGTGTCATTAAAAACAGCTTTTCCTTTCAAACAGCCTCAAGCAGATAATGATGATGGATGTTTTAGTTGAGGCAGCGTCCTAGATTTGAGGGAAATGGATGGGTAGTGTCCGCATAATTTAAATACTTTATTTTTGTTTGGGAGGCAGCAGTCTATCATTTGTGCTCGAACGTGTCCAAAAGTGAGGTGGCAAATGATTATGGGACACAAAAAGTCACCTAAATCATTTAAAAACAGTTTTCAGGTGTGTGATTTTCCATAAATGAAATGGCAGGGAATAACAAGGCACCTTTAAAACCCCAGTCAAATGGAGCCACAGGGTATTTTCAAATATGCAGGGTTATGCTGTGTGAGCAAGTTTGGTTAAAGACTGGTTTAAAGAATGCATCAATGTCCTAGGGCATGAAAGCTCTCAAAAACGCATAGTGCAACCTTTGTCCACAGAGAATGAACAATTTTCCCACCAGTGATCAAAACTCACAAATCAAAATGTACATCTTCTACTTCTACAGCAAGAAATGGGCCAAAAACCAAACAACCACAAACAAAACTTCACAAACTACAAACTTCCCTACTATATAGAAGGCGAAAAACAGTATGTGACAATATAAGAAAGTCTGAATTCACAGTACTCATAAAGAGTAGGCAAAAAGTACATGGATGACCTCCTACTTCCGGCGAGATTCTGAAGTGTGCATACGATGGACACTTTACTATCCCATGAGGCCACGGGAGAGGATTTGCGAATGTCAGGTCACATGATAATGACAGCATAGTGAAAGTAGTACATTCATACTATATAGAACATACTCGTGAAGTAATTACTTATTCAAAATAAGTACCTACTCAAGGGAGTATGTGATTTCAGATGCAGCCAAACTCTCTTCATCCGCATGTGTACAATGACTAGAGAAGCAAAATATAACAATTATAATATGGGCCTTAATGTATGAAATATACAGTTGCCTATATATTTGTAAGAAGGGGGTCTTTATTTACAAAGGCATTATCATATTTGCAGGCCTCTTGCAACAAAAATCAATAAAATGCACTGTTTATAATCCTATAGGTTCATTGTTCCAACTTTCTTACAACTGCATGCTTCAAAAACGTTCTAGAAAACACAAACACTGACCTCTTCATTTTTTAGAAAAATGCTGGACTCATTTCAGCTGTGTTTAGTAAAGTGTATTAATACTCTAGCAAGCAATTTACCATCCTACAGATCTAAAAAAAGCATGTACGGTCACCACAGAAAAGGGTTTTGGCTGTCACAAATGCCCGGTCACGCAGTACAACCATAAGCACTGTCGGCCACATGGAGCCAATAAAAAGCTTCCAGTCTCACAAACACACATTCAGCTCCACTACCCCCACAGAACGAACCCTGCCCCCATCATTATCTGTTAGTTTTCCGTGCAACAAAACAAGCACTCACAAGCAGTCATAACATGCTAGCAAACAGTAGCCTGCTACGACGATGGACACTCATGGGGGTTAAGTCGGGGAATGACCCAGTTATGTCCTCAGCTTCAAAAAAACAAGGCAGTAGGGCATGATGAGACTAATGCATATTTTCCTGAAACAAACCAAAAAAAGCATCACGGTCAGCCAACAGCTATAGTCCTGCTGGAAGACACTGCCAAAAGTGGTAGACATCTTCGCCCAAATTCAACAAGTCATTACAAGGAGGTCCCAGAAGTAGATCAATGGTGCACAGGAATGAATAATCATTTGCGTTTCAAATGGCCACACCGACAAACAAAAGATAGTCACCTCACAGCCATGGATTTACAGTCTTTACCCCCCTTAAAGCCCCCTTTTCCCAAAACATCACATCCCCCATCCCCTACCCTCCGGGAGACAAGCGTTCCCCCCAACCCTTGGTCCCCATCTCCTCCACGTGGTACATTCACTTGTCGACCCTTGGCCCAACCACCATGCACACTTCATATTCTGATTCTAATCAATGTCATGCAGGTCAGTCCATTCTGGGGACATTCCTCTTTTTCCATTCCCGGTTTTCTCCTCGATCTTCATAACCATATGTCATTTACCCCCTTGGTTCCCAGCTTCTGTCTCCAGGGAGAATGTTGTTTTTTATGGACGGTAGGATCACACCAAGCCACTTAGATCTGAGTAAAGGCCCCTTCACACCAATAACTATATTAGCGTCCACACCAGTGGATAATATCGTTTTGTATATTCTAAGCACGCACTGCCGTTTTGTCGTCTGCTGCTTTAACGGTTGGTTTTTTTTTTAATAAACACTTTTTGTTATACTGGTTGAAGCTCTCTTCACAATAATAGAAGTGGTCTAAATATTAAAACATGTACATATATCCTCTATGGAAGTCTCAGGATCAAAAAACGTTCATCCAATCATTGCATTCGGTCCGAATTCGCTGTTAAAATCTACGTACTGTACCAAAACAATGAGTTAATTCTGTGTTCACGCCATTTTGTAACCGCAATTACAAAAACGGCAACCCGTGACGTTCTACCCAGAGCCGTTCATGTCCTCAGACCCGGATTTATACGTTTCTATGTCAACACCATTAACGCTGAAATGAATCTGCAGCAGTCAGGTGGTACAAGTAAGAGCTCCGTAAGTTGTTTACGTTCATTATTATTGGAATGTTATGTGCTTTGAGACATGAGTCTCGTACCGCTTTGCACACTCTGAATGGAGGATGGGATCTAACGCTTTCAAATCTAGCTTGCTATTGCTAGCCTCTCCGAAATTGCCTACCCTACCTTTAAATGCTTGAGCTCTTTAAAGTGGCTGTCAATATTTTTATAATTCATCAGCTTGAAAAAAATAATAATTCTGAAAGCGATTCCAATGATATCATTCTTCTGTGTCCTTATCGTTATAGTTATGGTATATATTCTCATACAATTATATTAACACTTTATAGTTATTGTCCTTGGTGTGAACGGGCCTTAAGAGAGATATAAAGCAAGAGATACCAATAAAAGTAGGGCTTCCATATAACTTGTTGGTATCCACTCTTAAACCAAGATTCAAAAGTGTCAGAGAAATCCAAAAGCTTTGAGCAAAGTTCATTATCTGTGTTTCAAGTTGATTGTTAATGCATTTGCCTTTCGTTTCTCTTTGTGTTTATTCCTCCAGTGAGAGCCAACACCCATCTCGGCAGGTGAAATTTTATCAGCTTTTAGATCAGTACAGTACGTAGTACATCAGAAAGGTTACAATGCAAATACAGACTGCTTCAAGGGTTGTTACTGAAACGTTATCTCTCTCAACAAGCCTTGTGCATTTGTGATGATTGATATTCAAGCCCTTTGTGTCATTCACCTTGTTTTCTCACAGTGAGTCTCATTTACGAACCATACACACATATTTGTGCATAAAACCACTTTGAAAATGTTATAGTGCAAAAATCTATAGAATTTAACAAATTAAATATAATCACTTAAATTTAGGATTACAATTAGAACCATCCCATGGGGGAAATAAATAAATAAATAAATATTAAAATTCTATACTATTAAAACTAAAATCTCATTAAATGCTACAAGTGAATCATCACAAAATTCTAAATGTACAGAACTAAAATGGTTTTTCATTTTGGGATTTGTGAAAGATTACATTTAACAGCGTTATTAAATTATTTATATATATTTTTCTATATATATATATTTTATGCTCACCAAAGCATTTATTTGACCAAAAATACAATTAAAAGAGTAATATTGTTAAATATTATTACAATTTAAAATAACTGTTTCTATTCTATTTTAAAATGTAATTTATTCCAGTGTCAGATTATCCTTCGGAAATCATTCTAATATGCTGATTTGCTGCAGAAGAAACATTTCTTCTTATTATTAATGTTGTGCTGCTTAATATTTTCGTGGAAATCGTGATACATTTTTTGTTTGATGAACAGAAAGAACAGCGTTTATTTGAATAGAAATCTTTTGTAACATTATAAATGTCAATTTAATGCTTGTTAATTCCATTAATGGTTAATTCTTTGTTGAGGAAAAGTGTTATTATTATTATTATTATTTAATCATACTGACCCCAAACTTTTAGTTTAGGTAGTGTATAACCAAAAATCTACTGAGACCATAAAATCTCTAATATCAGCCAGAACTTTTTTGTACACGCAAGTACGCAATTATAAGTGAATTATATTCTTACAGTTAGAGACCAATTCAGCAAAGTCACTATGCCAAACAACAGTACTTTAAGTTAAACATTTTCCACTGCCAATAGCATTAACACATACACATTAGGTGGGCTTCATCCACGTCATAACAGCCACAAGGGAGCAGAGCACGACAGAAAGCCTTCGTCTGCGGCCCATCTTCAGACACATCTGCCACACGGTGCCATGTGTGTTTGGAGATGTCAAATACTTTCAGTCGGCTGTAAGGTGTGAACTGGGCTGGAACAGAACGACTTAGCAGGGGCCAAGGCCAATGAGGACGAGACAAAGGCTGTGCTTTGTAGCAACCATGGAAAAAAACAACTCTGCCTCTCTCTAAGAACATCATAATGTTTTTATGAGGTGGTGAGATGCACTGCTCCCCAGATTTAAAGTACTCAAAACTTTCTCCGCTCATGAGATTTTATGACTTTAAATGCTTGTGTTTTGTTCCTACGAAGCGCACATCTGTTTGGAAAGAAGAGAAGCTGGCGTGTTGTTTCAGGTGCTGTTTTCTTTTCTCTTTCTTAAGCCGTATTGGGTCAGTGTATGTAAGAGACGAAACAGAACATCTCGTCCTCAAACTTGGCATCATTATTTCAGGTTAGGGCTTGAAACTGACAGCCACCTAGTAAACAAAACTGCTGCCAGTTGACTTATTGATTCAAATCAGCATGAAATAGAAGTTTGCAATAGTCTTTTCTTCCCTATTGTGACATAGAGTTAAACTGCTTCTCGGACAAGAAGAAAAATGTAGGGCGGGACTTGATTTTGTGCATTTGGAATTGATTGGTTGTGGTTTGTCATGTGAGTGACAAGTTGTCCCACCCTCACGCCAATAAACACGTCATCAGAGATGTCTGATTTTGTTATTTTGATTAAGGGCATATGAATTCAAAAAATGAAATAATATATACTGCAGTATAACATAAAAAAACAAGAATTGTCTATTTTGATTTCATGGTGTCTTTAACCATCTCTACGTTTCAGAACAGAAGGGAAGTTTCCAGCAGTCCAAAATCATGTAGCTTTTATCTCTGCTTCTGCAATTATAGTGTTAGCTATGATTCTTTGACTTTGACCAGTCACGTAATGAGCACTTTCTACTTTAGAGTTCAGTTGTCTTTGGCCTGGTTAAATTAGTTCCGCTGGTTCCTTCTACCCTACAGTCAGTCTTCACCGCGATCGGCACCATTGTTCTCTTCACGCAGCACGCTCGTCTACGGCTCCTGCGAGGCGCTCGTCTTTTGTTCCCGCCGCATGCGATGGCACGGAGTTTGGCCTATATTATTCATAAGCAGCAGGAACGTGTGGCCTGTTGGAAGGGGGTGGGGGAAGGGTGGGGTTTGGGACATCCCTGCCCAGGACCGACAAACGGGACTACATGACCCCCTGATCTGAAACGGACAGAGCCACTCATCCGAAAAAAGAAAAACAAAAAGAGGGGTGGGGGAGAGGGATGAAAGAAAGAAAAAAAAAAGAGAGAGAGAGAGAGAGAGAGAGAGAGAGAGAGAGAGAGAGAGAGAGAGAGAGAGAGAGAGAGAGAGAGAGAGAGAGAGAGAGAGAGAGAGAGAGAGAGAGAGAGAGAGAGAGAGAGAGAGAGAGAGAGAGAGAGAGAGAGAATACAGAGCTTGAGATTCCAGTGCTAATGATAATCCACTACATAAGGGGCGAGATGGAGGAATTATGGGAACTGTGAATTATGAACTGAGCAAATGACCGTCACAACATCTGATTTAAGTGTACACTATGAGACTGATGCTCAAGTTACTGTTAAAAAAGTCTGAAGTAATGTTCTTTTTATCTAACGCAAGATACATTAGGGGGAAGTATTTAAAGGGATAGTTCACTCAAAAATGAAAATTATCCCATCATTTACTCCCCATCAAGCCATCCTAGGTGTATATGACTTTCTTCTTTCAGCCAAACACAATCAGAGTTATATTAAAAAATATCCTGGCTCTTCCAAGCTTTATAATGGGAGTGAATGGAAACTTAGATTTTAAAGCCCAAAAAAGCACATTCATCCATCATAAAAGTAATCCATAGGCTACGTCTCCAGGGAGTCAATAAAAGGTCTTCTGAAGCGTTTTTATAAGAAAAATATCCATATTTATAAACCATAATCACTGGCTTCCAGTAACGGCCGAATGCAATAGAAATCTTTTGTTACATTATACACTTATTTACTATCACCTTTGATCAATTTAAAGCATTATTGCTCAATAAAAGTATTTAAAAAAATAATCTTACCAAGCCCAAACTCGGGTAGTGTATATGAACGAGACAGTGTATGGTGCAACATAGCAACTCAAAATCTCACTGGTTTCTGGTTTTCTTGCCCTCCTCTTTTACTTCTGTTCCTCCTTGCCGCTCTCTCAGTATGTACACTTGACAATCGGTCAGCCAGATTTCAAACCAGTGGAATCTATCATAGTGTCTAAAGAGATTTAAAACATGAACGATCGAAGAGTTTCAGTCTTGGCTCCAGAGATGAAATTACAATAGTTCTAAACAAGTGGCACTTAAGAAGGGAGAAAGATAATGCGTTCTACCTTTTGGGAAACCCTGTCATGTTTCTCAAAAAAACATGGGTTCTCAATAGGGCTGGGCAAAAAAATCGATTTTTCGATTAATCATTTTTTTAAATGTGGTCGATTCAAAATCGATTCTCAAACACCACGAATCGAGTTTTTTTCCATATTTATTTATCTATTACCCAAAAGCCAGTATTAGTTTTCCTCCACTGTTCATAGGCTTGCAAACTCCATTTTATAGCTAATGATGTGAGATTTTATGTTTGTTTTATCTTAATCATAAAATAACCTCAACTAGTGCTGCACGATTAATCATATCGCAATCCCAATGTCAAGCCCACGCAATTATATGACGCAAAATGCTGCGATTTTTTATGAAATTAAGAAATTTGGGCTGTTAACGCAATTAATGCAGCATCTGTTAATTTTTGTTACATAATCCCGCTCTTATTCATGCAAATGTTTTCAAACCATTCATGCGCGACAAGACAAAAAAGAGCTTGCTCCCTGTGAATGTCGTGACTGTGACACACAGAAAGACTCGCGCTGATATCGTGCGTGCGCACAAAACAGCCCAGAATAGAGTTATCTTTCGCGCTTGAACGAACAATAACACACAATTATGCCAAAATGTCTTTTTGTCGAGTATCTTCATAACATAAGAGCAGTCTTATGATGAACGTGAAAAGTTGTGACTCGTGAGAGAATGAGGCGCGTGTCAGATCCGCGTCTCTGTCAGCAGCGGCTGTTCTTAAAGGGATAGTACACAGTAGCCACTAATTATATCTTTCGTTAAAATGAATCAAAGAACAAAGGGAACATAGAAAAAACACTCACTGCTCTTGACTAAAGAACTTTTGTAACTTTAATAAGGATTAGTCTATATATAATTTATAATTAATACAGCGCAGACTGTTTGATAACACTATTCAATTTCTGCATATGTCCTACCTGTTAGACAGGAAGGGCACAGGTAAATATGATTCTGTTTTAATGTACCCAAGTGTATCTAAAATAAAAAGAGTTTAATATACAGGTTTGTAGCTCTTAATTTCTTTTTATTAATTAACCACTTGCAAACTAATGTTCACTTTTTTTTTTACTTTTTTTTAAAAATAAATATAGGATTTGTGTTAAATATATATTCATTGAGTCGAATCGAAATCGAAAATCGAATCGAGATTCGAAATCGAATCGAATTGTAACATCTGAATCGATACCCAGCCCTAGTTCTCAACCACACCATTTATGATATGATCAACTAGTATGCCATGAGTCACATATTGTGAGTGCAGTGCATGAGCTTGTCTGTACCGGTCTGAAGTCCGTTACATTTAAATGGGGAGGAACCAGAGGGGGGTGGATGTCTGTTGATGCATGGGGGTTGGTTTAAGGATAAAGGGGGGTTGGCAAAGAGAAGTTGTGGAGCTGAAAGAGGGGTGGTGGTGGGGGGGGGTTGTGGTGGCTGCCTCATCCCCTGAGGAACTGCCTCGGATGCCAAGCAAAATCTGTCTCTCTCTCCTCTCTAGCACCTGAGGGCTTATCTGTCAAGCTCAGTAAGCACTGGGCGACCTGACTCCATAACCATCCTTGTGTGTGTGTGTGTGTGTGTGTTGTGTGTGTGTGTGTGTTGATAATGGGGGAGGAGAGCACCCCGCATGCTGCTTTCATATGCACCCCATTCACAGAGCAGCCAGAAGCCATCCTCCACTCGCCTATCAGTTACTATAGTGACGAGTCTGCGCAAATTAAATAGAGGCAGGTCTATGGGGGCGTCCACACACTCACTGGCCTCTGAGATTACAATAGTGGAACAGTTCTCTACGTTTTGATTGGTTAATGTTGCACATTTTGAAAATTCATACACAACGCCAGCTTTGAAAGGTTCAAGGCAGTCTTCGCTCAGCATGTGTAGTAGTTTTTGTATTTTTATACACAGGATTGGTGGGAAATGCAGGGAGATCAGAAACGTTCAAAGAGCAATTAAGGATAGTATAAAAAGGCCTGTACAGACTGAATATTAAAGCGTACACACAATTACAAGTCACTTCTTCAAATGATGTTATCAAACAGGTTCTCGGAAGCATTTTTCTGCAGAGTTAAAAACAACAAGGTAATTGTGAGAAAGTTTAAAATAGTTTACAATAAGGTCTCATTAGTTAACATTAACTAATGAGCAAGACATTTGCTACAGATTTTAATAATCTTTGTTATTGTTTGTTAATAAAAATACAACTGCTCATTTTCAGTTCATGTTAGCTCAGGTCCTTTAAATAGTGTGTGTGTGTTAGCTCAGGTCCTTTAAATAGTGTGTGTGTGTGTGTGTGTGTGTGTGTGTGTGTGTGTGTGTGGACATGTTTTTCTACACCGGTGGGGACTTAAACCTGAATGCACACAGACTTATGGGGACTCGTGTCACCGTGGGGACCTAAATTGAGGTCCCCATGGGTACAAAAGCTTATAAATCATACAGAATTAGTTTTTTTGAAAATGTAAAAATGCAGAATGTCTCCTGTGATGGGTAGGTTTAGGGATAGGGGCAGTGTAAGGGGATAGAATATACAGTTTGTACAGTATAAAAACCATTACGTCTATGGAGAGTCCTCACAAAGATAGTGCACCAGACATGTGTGTGTGTGTGTGTGTGTGTGTGTGTGTGTGTGTGTGTGTGTGTGTGTGTGTGTGTGTGTGTGTGTGTAAAATGCAAGAACTAAATGTCACAATGAGGAATGAAGTTGCAATTGTGAGTAAAGAGTTGTATTTGTGAAATTTGAGATCAAAATACGGAGATTTAAAGCCACAATTACAGGAAAAAAGTTTCAATCATGGGATATTGAAGTGTCATTGTTAAGATATTGTGAGATTTAAGGTGCAATTACAAGAGAAAAAAAAAGTTGCAATAGTGAGAGAGAGAAAATGTGTGAGAGGAAAAGTTTCTAAATTCTAAAATATTAAGTCACAATATAATAACCTTTTCATTGTACCTCAAGCTTGTCTTCATTCAAAGCCTTAGGACAGAAACTGGTCAAAACAACTTGTTCCTGAAATGCAGAATGCTTTTATGCCAATGTTTATTTACACGACCATTGCTCATTTCCCGAGCAGTCACACTCCAGACTGCCGGATGGCCATGACAGACAAGCTACACGAACAAAAACAAACCTGAAAGAGGTTTCCGTTTCACGCTGCATTCACGTGACGGCTAGACGCGGCCATGAATGCTCTTCAAATAACATTTAAACAACCCATGTGATGAAAAACTACTATAAACTATTAGAAGCGATGCATCCTGCTGGGCCGAGCCAAAGCCCCCTGCTGCAGGCACAGAATCAATGCATCCACCCATCCACAGCAACAGGACGCAGGCATGCTTAAAGAAAAGAGAACATTTAAAACTCAAGGAGACAATAATATGAGGTTTTAAGCATCAAATAATGAGTGGGTTATGGTATCAAAGAACGTTGGTGCGTTTGAGAGGTGCGGCCCGTTAATGGGTGATATACTCAGAGCCGCACTCTTTCAGAAGTCGGTCCAGACACGTCAGAACTGTGAGCGTGCCCTGTGTGTGTCCGTGCATGAAAGGCCTGAAGTGTCTGTGATCTTCCCTTTGCAATTCTTGGCTTTGCTAAGCCATGTGAGATGTACAGTACAGCATTTTTGGAAGAGTTTTGAATACACACCACATTTTCCACATTAATCACATTTATCTTCAGAGGAAGATCCTTTTGAAACCAAATATGCTTTACTTGAGGTTCTTGGTATGCATAAAAATAAATAAACATTGAGCACTACTTGTTTTGCCAAATTTACCCATTTGCCACATTTCACCATTATTTGCATATTTCTGACAAATACCACAACTTATCGTGCCTGTCTCTCGATCAACTTGCACCTGTCACAAAAGCATGAAGTCCATTTCATCTGGGCAGCTCGACATAATGAATATTCCACATATCTGTTGCTGGGTAGAAACATTTCGGTAGAACAAAAACACACACATTTTGACTATATAAGAATGATTGTGAGAAGAAAGAATGACAAAAATATTCTGCCAAAATTCCTGACAAAAAATGAAACTTCTTCGATAACGTGTATTGACTGAGTCAATGTCCATTTTGTGTACACACTGTGGATAAGCTACATGTCAGTAGTGTGGAGACACTTCCGCGTTACCAACAATGATGCTATTTAGCAATATGTAAATGTAGTTTGCTTATTGATGAATTGATGATTATTATTTTAATTTATAACCTGAGAACAAAACACCCTTTATAGCATGAAGATTTCAGCTAACCAATTACCAAAAAGTTACTTTACCAAAGCTTTTATTTAGATTTTTTTTTATCACTACTAGATAAACTTATAACTGCAAATCTTTTTTTATATTGCATTTCTTTATGAAGGAACTGCATTGTAAAAAATTATATGATCAATATGTATATGTTTTTATACTGCTTTAACTCATCAAAATAAGATTTTTATATGTTATAAGTTATAGAAGATTAAGAAAGTTATACAAGATTCAACAAGTCAGTTTAACGTATTTTAAGTTAGTTGTACTTAAAAGTTTAAGGCAGGTCGTTCCAAACCTGTAAGACTTTCGTTCATCTGAGAGCTTTCTGTCCCTCCATTGACAGCTACACAACTACCACTTTGGCGCTTCAAAAAGTTCATAAAGAGATCGTAATCCATATGAATTGAGCGGTTTAGTAAAAAAGAGACATGATGGCTTTATATGATGAGTAGATTGAATTTAAGCTTTTTATTCACATATTAACAATGATCAGCGAACATAAACAGAAGCTCAACTGAACTTGCTTGACGCGCGAGAATGAACCTCATTCAATCGGCTCATCATATAAAGCAATCGAGTCACTTCAGAAAATTTTCTCTTTAAGATGTCTTTAAGATCTCTTCATTAATTCTTTGAAGCATCAAAGTGCCAGTTGCGTAGCTGTCAATGGAAGGACAGAAAACTCTCAGATTTCAACAGAAATATCTTCATTTGTGTTCTGAAGATACACGAAAGTCTTACAGGTTTGGAATGACATGAATGGGAGTAATTAATGACAGAATTTTCATTTTTGGGTGAACTATCCCTTTAAATAAAATCCTGAGCTTGGTGACATTCATGTGTGTCAAACTCAAAATACAATCTTTCTGACTTGAATGCACCATAAGCTCACAGTATTATTTAAAAGACTTCTTCTGACACAAAAAAAAAGAAGATCCTCCCTGCTCTTGCAAGGACTTTGTCAAAGATGGCCTGTCAAAACCGTGCAGAAAACAGCTCTGCCAGTCAAAACACTGGGCCCCAGACAAGACGGGCACTCGGGTCCCAGTGCACGTCGCCAAGCACGTCACATCTGGATGAAAGAATCGGCGTGTGCCCTTTCATTCACACGTGGGACAGCTCCCCCACACACAGCCTCTGCTGCCAGAGACTCTGCGTTCTACGCTCATTCCTCTTATTGTCATTCTAATTAGCTTTCAATAAGGAAAAAAAGCCAGGCTCGCACACACACAGAGGCCCTGGCTGAGACAAGCACAGCAACTAATAGACACACTTTCATTCACCAGTCACAAACAGAACTGACCATACATACAAAATTCACAGATCCCAAGAGTAAAATAGGTACACTGCCTCATCCTCAGATCCAATTAGCTGAGCTACAGAGGATCCCTACAACGCATATACAGACATGCATTTACACTCATACACACTCTCTGAGACTCCATCACAATTTCACGTACACACACTCATCGGAGGTGCGAGATGGAGAACTGGTGCATCCCAGCGAGAGAAAAGAGGCTGAGACAATCACAGCGATGACGAGAAGACAGATGGGTGGGGGAAGCTAAACATTCACACACATTTACCATGAGAACATCTCAGAGAGAAATGCTTTACCCCCCACAGAACACACTCACAAACACACACACACTCACTCAGAAAACCTTTAAGGAAGGAATTCTTGCTGCTGTTGGGTTGTCTGCTCTAAGTCATAAACAGGTGTTTTTAGTAAATAAGGGTCACTGACTTAACACGCATTTCTCACAAATCTCGTTATTCAAAAATACATTAAAATTTCAATGCATTATGATGAACACGGTTTAAATTTCCTAATTAAATACATTTTGAAATTAATTCTTTGTGTAGCATAAAATTAGCAATGTCTGCGTGGTGTAACTGTCTGCAGATTGTAAGAAAAAAAAGTCTTATTAAAAGTCCACCAAATCATAAAATAATATCACAAATATCATATCAACTAGAGGACTCATATAGAGAACCATGACATATATATATATATATATATATATATATATATATATATATATATATGCTTTTTGACATGGTTAGTTCAGGCTTTAAAATGTCAAAGACGACATTTGAAAAAACATAAAATTAAAATGATGTCTACCCTGACTACTGTCTGTTCAATATTCAAGAAAATCATATTACTTTTTATTTGATGGTTATACCACTTGACATTTTTAGATTAACTATATCACAATTTTACACATGGCATGCACTGTTATCAATCGAGAAACAAATACACAGCTATACTTAAGAGAGCATATTAAATTAGAGAGCATAATACTATGCATAATCATGTAAAAGTTTAATTGCATTTTGAAAATGGTATACAGTAAAAGTTTTCCAAAAATGTATGATCCCAACATGAATGCAAAGATCACAAATGCGTTTTAAACTAGATTTTTAAAAGCTTTCTCTTTTTCATCAGAGACATTCATCATTCTCAGACATCCTAATTTGTTCCTGGCCCTTAAAGGAATTATGAAAATTGTGCAATGCAGCTTTTACATGATTCTGCATAATAATATGCTCTCTAATTTAATATGCTCTCTCACTTATGGCCATGTCTTAGTCTCTCAATTAATATGAGATCATAGAAATCCATGTATAATACAAGCATTGGAAGAAGGTCAAACAAAAATGTCCTGATACAGCCTGTCAAACTGCAGGACACTTCACATTTCACCCCGTGAGAACTGTTTATTGAGACAGACATATATATTTGTAGCCTCTGGATAATTAATTCTGTGCAGTAAAAATCCAATTACCAAAAGAAAATGGGGCCGTGTGATGTGAAATCCCAGTCTTTGAGAATCCGAACTGA
This sequence comes from Squalius cephalus, assembly GCF_949319135.1. Lineage (NCBI taxonomy): Eukaryota > Metazoa > Chordata > Actinopteri > Cypriniformes > Leuciscidae > Squalius > Squalius cephalus. The sequence goes on along the minus strand of NC_137127.1, from coordinate 7,123,789 downwards.
ACCCGAACATCCCAAGTGAAGCCATCAAAGGCATTCAGATTCTATAAATCCTCCAGGATTGGGGATAACTCCCTGTAATATGAAAGGAATTTTACAACTCGAAACATCTTTTCCTGTGTTATTTCTCATCAGTTGCATCATCCTCATCCTCCACAGATGGTGAGAATTGAGCAAATTAAAGCTCCCCCATCTGTTAAAACCCAATGATGGCTAAATTATTTCTTAACTGCCACGTGAACACGCATTATCAAAGCATTGTCAAGTTAGTGGAAAATGGCAGCTTACAATTCTCAGCAGGGCACTTCCTGACTTTTCCAAGCTGTCCCATCAAAGGTCTGGACTCTGGAGACAAGCCAGGACAAGGTTTATGGGAATTCCCTGGTATGGGAGAGCCCTCTTATAGGTGGAAGAAAATGACCCTGTTCACACCGCCAGCGACACTCAACGACATGTTCCCATTCATTTTTAATGGAAGGCTGTCGACTTCCGGCAACATGAGCGACAGTGACCGCTGGCGACAGAACGTAAGCGTGTCAAGCGACGGGAGTCATGCTACAAAAGTTCAGAAATAATCTTGAGTGCAGGCAAGACAGGACAGAGCGCCGGAGCGATTTTACTGCGATTTGACTGTAACCACATCCACATACATGGATGTAATAAAATGATGCGTGTAAAAGAAACTGTCGGCACTCTCAGTGAGAGCGTGTTTCATTCATTGATAGTTTGTGTTGTTAATTATATGACACTGTGAGCAGTTTAACACTGCTGCAGTTTCCCCTGCGTTATGTTGATTATCAGGGGGGAAAAATGTAGATTATTTGTCAAATAGTAATTTTTGACTATATGAGTGAGTTTAAGTAGTTTAATTCATCATACAAAGCGATTGTGTCTCTTTAGAAAATTTGGACTAAACCACTTAATTCATATGTATTAGTTTTACGATCTCTTTCTGAACTTTTTTGTGTAAAAGTGGTAGTTGCGTAGCTGTCAACGGAGGGACAGAAAGCTCTCAGATTTCATCAAAAAGATCTTCATTTGGGTTCTGAAGATGAAGGAAAGTCTTACAGCTTTGGAACAACATGAGGATGAGTAATTATTGACCAAATTTTCATTTTTGGGTGAACTATCGCTTTAAATCATCTTACGGAGTATATATAAAAGATAATAATAAAATCTCACTGAGATGATAGCGAGAGACCAGCCAAAATTCTCACACTATTCTTCTGGCATAATAATTTTATTAGCAAAATATCTCACCACGTACTGACGCACCCGGGTCGCACCCAACCGGCATCTAAAATACAATTGCCCATGTTTTGCCTTTGGCTGTGTGACTAATTGAAATCGTAATAAAATCGCGATGTGATCATGCGTGATTTCTAAACCGTAGAAAGCATGATTTTTCCACCAGTGTTTGCAATATGAATGCAGCACGCCTAAATCTGGCGTGAGAACAGAATGGGTTTGGAAGAAAGCGCTGAAACAGGGAAGATTAATTCAGGGCAGGATAAGGACTTGAAATGATGTATCATAGAGCCAGGTAAAGTGTCAAACTATCGTTGTGGCAAAGCATTCACACAGAACATTTTTGCAGTGGAAAACACAAGATAGAGACGTGTGTTTTTTTAAAGTTGAACTTCTTTTACCTTGAGCGATGCATAGACACACCAATGTCATACACAACATGCTGCAAAAGAGGCAAGCGCAACAGTTAAAGACGTCCCTCTAGCGCGTTTACATAGAAAAACAATGGCACCTTTCAAACCGGGTGAACAAAAATGTGTTTGTAATACGAACAATAATACGGGCATTTGCGAACTGCACAACATATGATAATAGTTTAAAAGGCATGAATAAATAACCAACACAGTGACGCATCATTTATGCAAAGATATGGTGCCTGAAAATATTGTCAATAAAACCAGCTTCCAAAAAATTATAAAGTATGTTTGTAAGAAAATTTTGTTTCAAAACCGTGATTTAAAAAAAAAAAAAAAAAAAAAACGCAATATTGATGAAAAAATTGTGATAGCATTTTTTGTCCATATCGTATAGCCCTAGTTTTGCCACAAGACAGCAAATTTCAGTAATCTCTGCAGAAGTCATCTCTGAGTGAAGGTGAATGTAATATGAAGATTGTACACATTTTTTAAAACACTATGAACATGAATAAGCAGCCACAACAAGGCCGGTATAACCATAGCAATCTATGGGTACAATACGCATCACATGACTAAACAAGCGTCATCGTATTCAAAAACCTCTGTTTTCACAGTCCACACTACAATGCGAAAATGTCATTGTCAAAATTATCAAGGAAGAGCTCCGTTTCGCAGTACAAAAATGACGTCTCAGTGTGGACGGAAGAACAAAACGGAGAAAAAGATGCGTTTTCAAGTGAATCCGGATTAATGTAGACATAGCCTAAGAAAGAGCAGAAATGGGAGCATCTATCTCCCAAGTTTTGTTCAAAGATATCCATCCATTGTAAAACTATGATGCTCAATATTATATCAAGCCTGACTAAAGTGGAAGCATCCCGAAGTTACGGCTAATAGAATGACTGATAACTTGGTTTCAGTACTGTGGACTTAACATCACTCCCTACCCCCAGCTGTAATAGCTTAATTTGTCACCCTGACACACATACAAACACACACACACACACACACTCGGCTCAAATACCTCATTAATGCCCAGCAGCCCATTATCTGAGGAGGAGGGGATGAATGCTCAAATTCAGTGCAGCCAATTTGAATATGTAATGGGCTAAAGATATAATCACTATATCTAATTCGACAATTAGAACAGATTCCAGTTTTTACGCACTTGACACAACTATGCTACTCCAATTTTAAAGCGGAAGAAACTTCATTAGATCAGATATTGCTTGACTACATGTGACAGTATTTTGCATATTATAATTGTGGAATTAGTGGGGGTCGAGCGATGCTTTAGGAGACAGAGCGGCCACGGTTATCCCCCTCCTTGTCGCGGGGTCTTTCATGTCTGCACTGAGACAACAGGCATAGAGACACACAGAGGCTCCCTTGGGTTTACCAACACCCCCACCTCTTCCTAGAGCTCTTGACAAAGCCTTTCCAGTCACCAGTCTGACCCAGTAACCTGGCGAGCAGCTCGGGGGTGTTGAGTAGCCTCTCCCGGGCTTCCGACCGCAATCCAGTCACACAGGCCGCCGTTTGTTGAGTCCTTTTCCTGTCCCGCTTCTGGATCAGATGAGCATGTTTTCGACGGGCCTGATCGTGGCTAGCGGGCGCTGATGGGGAGCTGTGCTACGGCTGAATGTGCTAATCCGTTTAGACACAGGCATCTTTCTTTACAGACGTTTCACTGGAATGCACCCCCTACTAAAAAAATCCACCTAGGCCATACAGTGTGACCGCACTGCCAATTTCACCAGCTGTAAATAACAATACTCGCATATAAACCAAACCACTGGCACGCAAATGATAGAAACCAAGGAATCGCATCCAAACGATGACACTGTTCTAATTTATGGCGCATAATTGCTCTTATGAACATGCGTGCTGCTATAATTATATAAATGTTCCCAATCTAGTCGGGCAGGCCCTTAGAGTGGCGTCACTGCGAGCTACAGTTCCCTCTCCATTTCAGGCGATGGTTCAGGAGCTCATGAAATATTGAGAGTATGCAGGCGGCTGAGGGGTGCCGTGAGTTTTTTGCTGCACGACTCGACAATCAGGTCTAATTAAAGGATTGCAATTTTTAGGCATCAGGAGGGGTGAGGAAAAACACATTCATCTTACCCCCTGGTTCCCCTTGAAGCAAATTGCCGGTTGATTTGGTAAGGACCCCTGGGGACAGAAGAAGAAAAAAAAGGTAGAAGAGGTTGGTTAGCATCTACTATTATTATACAAAGGATTAGAAAAGAAACAAAGACATCCTGGAAATGCATCATATCCACCTGAATCTCTAGGCTGGAACAGATTCCAAGATGCTTTAAGAAAAACAACGCAAATGTTTTGTACCAGCCTTACATGAGTGAAGGAAGGCAAAACTGAAATCATTTACTGTCTTTTCAAACCTGTGTGACAAGTTTATTGTCCATATCAATCGGTTACAAAACAACACAATTGGACCCCTTTAACTTACACTGTATGAAAAAAAAAGAAAAAAAAAAGAAGTGTTCTACTGAGGAAAGAAAGTCGTACAGGTTTAGAACAGCATGAGGGTTTTCATTTTATTAAGTGTTTACCCACAATGCCAGCATTTCCACAAGCTGTGTTTAGGTACTAACTTCAGTGAAATATCATGCCTACCTATTAGCTTCCCTTCCCAGTAATTACAGTCTCCTGTTACTTGCTTGCCCTCATCGACAGAGGCACAGCTCTCTCCTGTATTAATTCATGCAGAGTGTGTGTGTGAGGGGGGTTGCTTTCGAGAGAATGAAAGGCTGGCTGTCACTGGCCTCTCAGCAGTGTCATGGTTCTACTTGTGCGAGCCTAAAGATCAAGGCCGGGCTTTGCTAATCTGCACTGGAATGCGTCCGATTAATAAATCTCGACTTGAAAGACTTAACATGAGTCAATCAAATGTTATTGTGTGAGGCGTGGATGAGTGTGAGGATGTTGAGTGAAAAGTGGGGGTGGGACAGGGCAAACATCATGGGAAAAGCTTTTAGCCAACGAATTTTGAGCACTAATTAGGACTAAAGGTAAGTTACAAAAAGCAATTTTTTTTTTCTTTTCTAAAGGTCCATCAAACTAAATCAAGCAAGCCTGGACATTATCTGCCCTGTGATGTTTGTCCACCACATAAAGCGTGTACAAATAGGCCTTTTATATAACCATCTCTTGCGAGCTGTGTTGAGCTTTTAACACTCAGCTCAGTCCAACGTCCAGGAGCATTTACGCCATGTATATGAAACAGACTCATTCACATCACTGAAGTAAATTACTGAGACAAAAGGGAGAAAAACATTAGGCTTCCCCCAGCATAGCTCGAAACCATTAAGCAAGGTCAAAAGATAGCACTTATTATCTTCAAGGTACAGCTGGAGCTTTGGTCAACAAGCATGTTTATCTATTATGGATGTTACAGGGAGAGGCCGTCATGTCACACTCTTAGACATAAAGCGCAGCTCAAGTTGCTTATTAAAAAAATACAAGCTTATTGGTTTTGCGTTTGTTGCTGTGGTCGGATTAGTGGCTAAACATTACTGAAGGGGGTTGTGGTGCTGTAGCTAACTTGAACTTTGTTTTTTTTATTCTGGAGCAGCTTATAAGCACATAATGAGCACAGGTCAGAGGAGGACAGTGAGGTATCTAGTGACCTGACTTGACCATGTCCTTGGTTATATTACAATGAATTAATTGTTCATATTTTCACTTCTGACCTAATTTGTAATTGATAAACTAGTACCCAAGGTCTCCCATGAGCATCATATGTCAGACTGACCAGCGCCACAGCTCCAACCATACATTGTCGATAATTTATTACCTCTTACTTGTAAAATTAAATGGACACACTTTAAATTAGGTGTCTTTATCTACTAATTGTTAGGTATTGTGTTCATGTTGTATTGCAAAACACTTGTGCTGCTATTGAGGTGGGATATGGTTTAGTATTTTTCAAATATCAGTACCATGTAAAATAGTAAAGTGTACACAATTAGTGCATGTTATTTTTAATTTAAAAACTTAACAGAAGTTAGACATCAATTTATAGTTTATGCGATAATAGATATAACTAGGCTCAGAACTGAATATTGAAATGTATAACAGACAATGCAAATGACAAACCCCATATTAAATGCATCTATCTATCTATCTATAACTTGTATATTTACAGACAAAGAATAAAAAATTTAAAAAATCCAACAGATTATTAAGGAATCCCCACCAGAACCCAAAATATTACTTAGCCCAACGTGTTTATCTCTACTTTTCACTCTTTCTACTAGGTCACATATAATTTACAACAGAACATTCATATCGAGCTCCTGTTGCAAGCTGGAGAAAGTCTTCTCGAGTTCTGATTGGGTCAAACGACATTCTACACCGCATGACTGACCAATGAGCGATGACATCGGGACGGCGTCCAAGCGTTTAAAGGTCTAACAACAATACGACAGAGCAAACCAACAAAAATACACCTTGATCGTCCAATCATCGTCAAGAAGCGCTGTGGTTGAGATGAAGCTGATTGACCAAGCGCCCCGTCCAGCTGGCGTACACGTTTTACCGCTGAAGTATTGATATTACTGGAATCTGTGCTGTAGAACCGACGGTGACAATGAAAAGTGTATTGATTACTCGGGATAACTGGTAAAGTGCAGCTTTGCTTTGCGCGAGGCGAACATTGCACTTAAAGGGATAGTTCACCCAAAACAAAACTCATTCAACCACCCGCATGCTGTTCAAAACCCGTCTGACTTTCTTTTTTCCTTGGAACACAAAAGGAAATGTTAGGCAGAATGTTAGTGACTGAGTTCCTATTCACTTACAGTGCATGGTTTGTTTTTTTTGCATACAATAAAAGTGAATGGGGACTGAGGCTGTCATTCCGTAGAACATCTTCCGTTTGTGTAAGAAACAGTCATAAAGGTTTGTAACAGCATGTAATAATAACAATATTTTCATTTTAAATTGAATTGACTGTTGCTATGCAATTGCCACATTTAAGTTAACAACTTCAAGAACTTATTATAAACTTAATGTACCTAAAGAGACAATACGAGGTTAAATGCGCGTTAGCTTTAATTCTCGGGATAGTTCACCAAATCTTGCAGCGAATTGAAATGTTCGAGTCAATGAAATGTTTGATAGCGAAATAATAAAAAAAAATAATCTCAATGACTATTTGAATTGTTAGGCTAAATGCTACTCGATTAGTTCGAGCTTGAACCTTGAGCCCCTCTCAGACCGTAAGATCCCCGTGAGTGTTCTGGGTAAAAGAAACATTTCCCATCTTCTTTTTACAATGATCATAATTTAATAGGCAAAGCAATATCCAGCATTAAGACAGTGTCATGTTGCATTTCGCATCATTTGTCAGAAATAATTAAGAGACGCCTTTATGTTGAATCTAAAGTAGAGTATATGAGATTTTGTAAAGCCAATTGCAACTGGCTTAACGTAAAAATAAAACGATTGACAATTGTTTCATTTTGTCACAGTATAAAAATATCAATAAGTAACAATAAATAACAACGAACTTTAACGCACCACAGTAGGCTAACAACTGGATGTGTCCGATTTCCTCCTGTTAGGATACTATTTGTCGCTGTTCAAACAGCACATTGCACTTGAAGTGACGCAGGCTACTCTTCCTAAATAAATCAACACTTTGCAAACAGCCAACTGTGTTGAAGTTGCGAGTTCTGAACTTTTCTTTCTGTCCAATTGA